>NC_058407.1:75481384-75719075 GCF_002201575.2 Neomonachus schauinslandi | reverse complement strand
CGCGGGAAGCCTGCTTCTCCCTCTCCCACTCCCCCTGCTTGTGTTCCCTCTCTCGCTGTGTCTCTCTCTGTCAAATAAATAAATAAAATCTTTAAAAAAAAAACACATATCCAGTCAGCATTTACTCCCTCTACAGACCGACATTATTCAGTGAGGTCTTGAAGTCTTTCTGAATCATCAAAGTTTAATGATGTTCACAGTTCTATATGTTTATTATGGTATGCTGATTTTAAAAATTTTATTTATTTATTTATTTTAAAGATTTTATTTATTTGACAGAGAGACACAGCGAAAGAGGAACACAAGCAGGGGGAGTGGCAGAGGGAGAAGCAGGCTTCCCGCTGAGCAGGAAGACTGATGCAGGGCTCGATCCCAGGATTCTGGGATCATAATCTGAGCGGAAGGCAGATGCTTAACGACTGAGCCACCCAGGCGCCCCAACATTTTTTGTGTTTTATGTAAGATACTGGACCATTTGTTTAATAAAACATTCTTTTTTTTTTTTAAGTAAGCTTTAGGCCCAACATGGGACTCAAACTCATGACCCTGAGATCAAGAGTTGCACGCTCCACAGACTGAGCCAGTTAGGCGTCCCTAATCAAACATTCCTTTTTAACATCCAGCCCATTTCCTCCTGCAGACTGGGCTTTCTGGGAAGCAGATGAAGTCAGAAATCAGCATGTAAGATGTTGCTCCTGGGATCACCACGTGGCTGAGAGAGAAGCTGAGCTGTGACGCAGTCACAGTGAAGTCCTCAGCTGATCCCATAGGTAAGTTCTGGAACAGCCCTATGATAGTCCTAGGATGCTGGCTGGCCCTGCTAGGAGGGATCATCTTGAAGGGCTGGGGGTGGGGGGGGGAAGGTAGTTTGTTCTGGTGAGGCCCTCCCCACAGGGGCTGACAGCTGAGGGCTGCCTTCCCGCAGTCCTCCCAGCTGCTGGGGCACAACCTTCATTCCTAAATAGAGGTCTGCGGCCAGCCTCACTCACAATGTCTATCTCACTGTACTATCATGTATCTCACTTTGAAAAATATAAACTCTTATTCCATTAGTTGCCTGAGCAACTCTTCACTTAATAGCCAGTTCTCCAGACTTACTGATAGTGGTGAACACACTGGTGAAGCAGAAGTAGTCAACCGCATTGAGGGAAAGAAGATGGTAAAGAAACTGCTCTCTTTCTTCTTCACAGCGTAGAAAAGCGTAACGCTTATAAAGCTTCCTAGGAATGGGTAAGACAAGCACAAAATAATAGTGTATTTTTCACGCTTTTCATTATGTCTGGCACTAAAAATAAACACCTTCACTTAGTCAAAGCCAAATACTTTAATTTTACTTTTAGGACTCAGTCCTAAGAATATAATACGAAGTACGGGCAAGGTTTATTCACAGATGTCCACTAAAATGTTATTTGTAAAAGGAAAAATGTATCACGGTATATGCATATATTGCAATACTGTGTGAGCATTGAAAATAAAGTTTATGAAGTGTTTTAACAACAACAAAACTACTAACTAAAAATAGTAATTTTTATTAAGCACTTACATTTAAGCACTTTTCCAAATGTTTTATAGTTGTTGATACATTTAATCCTCATGATTACCCTATGAAGTAAGTCTACTAGCATTCTCATTTTATAAATTAGGAAAACAGAGATACAAAAAACTTAAGTATCTTGTCCAAAGTCATTCAAATAGTAAATAGTAAAGGCAGTATTTGAACATAGCCATTCAGTCTTCACAGCTTAAACTCTTATGATATAGTGTAATGTCTATAATACACTAAACTAAAAAAGGGATGATACTGGGGAGCCTGGCTGGCTCAGGTGGAAAAGCATGCAACTCTTGATCTTGGGGTTGTGAGTTCGAGCCCCAAGTTGGGTGTAGAGATTACTTAAAAATAAAATCTTTAAAAAAAAAAAAAAAGGATGATACTGAATTGTAAATACAGTATAATCTTAACTAAGAGAGCATGCATAGAAGAAAGTACAGAAGAAAACGTGAAATACTTGGTATTTACCTTTATATAGTGGGATTTTCTTCTTCTTTAAGTAAGCTGTATACCCAACGTGGGGCTCGAACTCATGACCCAAGATCAAGAATTGCATGCTCTACCAACTGAGCCAGCCAGGTGTGCAACTATATGTATGTATGTATGTATTTGTAAGTAAATTCTGCGCCACATGTGGGGCTTGAACTCATGACCCTGAGATCAAGAGTCACATGGCTCTACTTACTAAGCCAGCCAGGTACCCCCAGGCACCCAACCTTTATGTAGCACTTTATGTACTTTGGCCACAGTGGCCATGACTGATTTATAACGGGCAGGGATGGGTGAGGGGAGTAACCAGTTTCAGAGAATAAGATCAGGTTCACAGGTTATACCTCACTTTGCATTCTTTATCAAACCTACTCTTTGGACATTATGACTCATCTTAAAATGCTCCAGGGGGTAAGTAGCCCAATCGATGATGTGTACAAATGCAAAACTACAAAAAGAATGTTACCATGATGAGATTCCAACACACAGTCTTGAGATCTTTGAGATCTTTGTTGAATTTTTTGCATAGCTTTGTTCTAGAGACCTAAGTCCTCAGCCTTCAAATTAGGTCTAACATATATATTATATAGATGATGCATTTTATTGAAGAGGGTTTCTTGACAGAGTAAAGGGAAACCTATTAAAACAGTTAACAATTAAGTAACATGCATTTGATTGCTGTCCTGGCTCTAAACTATTGAATGTAAGCACTGGCAAGACTCTCAAAAGAAACCTGTTAATGCGGACTTTTTTTTTGCTACTTCAGGTTTTGTTGTGATCTTTATGATATAAGGTTTACATAAATTCAACCTATATTTTGGATATTACTGTCAGCTTGTGTGGACTAGTTAGTTTTTTTTCTGGTTGAGAACAGAGCAATCTGGCCTTTGGCTGTCAAGTATGGTGTGTCCTCCCAGGTAAAATCAAATACTATGTCAAACCATGGAGTTTCCAACGCACATGCCTGTTAGAAAGGAAGAACACACGTGCACAGGAGTCAGCAATTCATGCTTAAGCTGCCAGTCTGCCAGCTTATGCAATCTGCTTTGCAGACACACAGGTCACAGAAGCAGAAATGTCTAAGAGGCTGTCTCTTACTTGGTGAGCAGCTGGTTGGAGAGCAACTGCTTGAGATGCTGGGACAAGAGCTTCTTTTCTAGAGACAGTCTTATCCATGCCCGAGCTCGTCCGACGTCAGTCTTGATCTCACTCATGTTCTGAATATGCCTACAGAACAGTAGCAACAGCAAAGATGTAGATCCTAAGAATAACCCTGAGCTGGAAAAGAACTAAAGCATTACAGCACTTTGCTCAGAACACTTCTTTCATACTTAGCAGAAGTGTGAATGGGTAATACACATTTTATGTTGATTAAACCATTCAAAGGTTCCATCTGAATCATGAATTCTATCCCACATCAGAATTACATTACAACACATGTGCACAGGCACCACCCTCAGATAAAGCAGTTAACACTCGTTTATTCTTTCAGATTTTATTATGTTCTTGTTTCAGCCTCATGGTTACCTGTAACCTGGCAGTTGATTATTCTTGACCCTTAGGAAAATAAAAGTAAGTTTTTATTCAAAATAATTTGTCTAGTTTGACTATCTGTCACAACTTTAATCCACTGACTTATTTTTCAAGTAGTTTCTGGACAACATATGGAAAATATGAAATCTTACTTTCCTTGGCACTTGAAGACTGCCCCTTTTTTTTTTTACTTATAAATTCAAAATTCCTTTTTTTTTTTTAAAGGTTTTATTTATTTGACAGAGACACACAGCCAGAGAGGGAACACAAGCAGGGGGAGTGGGAGAGGGAAGAGCAGGCTTCCTGCGGAGCAGGGAGCCTGATGCGGGGCTCGATCCCAGGACCCTGGGATCATGACCTGAGCCGAAGGCAGACGCTTGACGACTGAGCCACCCAGGCGCCCCTCTTTTTTTTTTTTTAAAAGATTTTATTTATTTATTTGAGAGAGAGAGGGGGGTAATGAGCGCAGGAACACAAGCAGGGGGAGTGGGAGAGGGAGAAGCAGGCTTCAGGCCAAGCAGGGAGCCCGATGCGGGGCTTGATCCCAGGACCCTGGGATCACGACCCAAGCTGAAGGCATATGCTTAACAACTGAGCCACCCAGGCACCCCATAAATTCAAAATTCTTAAGCATTTAAAAGACTTTGAAAATTGTGTGGCCACAGAAGAAATCGTATGGTCAAACCCCAACTGAACGTTACATGTATGTATAGATTAATATTCTGTGTGGAAGTCAATGCTGTACCCAGAAGGACTGAGTTTATCTTACCTTTTTTTTTCTTCTTTAAAAGATTTTATTTATGGGCGCCTGGGTGGCTCAGTTGGTTAAGCGACTGCCTTCAGCTCAGGTCATGATCCCAGGGTCCTGGGATCGAGTCCCACATCGGGCTCCCTGCTCTGCAGGGAGCCTGCTTCTCCCTCTCCCACTCCCCCTGCTTGTGTTCCCTCTCTCGCTGTGTCTCCCTCTGTCAAATAAATAAATAAAATCTTTAAAAAAAAAAAAAGATTTTATTTATTTATCTGACAGAGAGAGAACGACAGCGAGCACAAGCAGGGGGGAGCAGGCAGGCAGAGGGAAAGGGAGAAGGAGACTCCCCACCAAGCAGAGAGCCCGACATGGGGCTCAATCCCAGGACCCGGGGATCATGACCTGAGCCGAAGGCAGACATTGCACCAGCTGAGCCACCCAGGCGCCCCTGAGTTTATCTTCCTAAATTATTTTCCTCCTAAAGGGGAAGAAGGATTGGGCAGGAAGGGCAAGCCTAAGGGGCAGGGTAATTGTAAAGCCACTATAGTGAGTCACTAAAAAGTCTTTGTGATTGTGACCCACCATCCCTTCCTCTGATTTTTATGTCCAGAATGACTCATCCTAGCTGTAATAAATATTACAACAAACCCTTTCCTCTAATGATTCTAAGAATTCAGAATAAGGAATATCCTCCCCGTAAAATATACACATATTCTCTCTCTTTTTAAAAATATTTTATTTTTAAGCAATCTCTACACCCAACATGGGACTCAAACTCATAACCCTGAGATCAAGAGTCACATGCCTCACCAACCGAGCCAGCCACATGCCCCTCTTTCTTTGTTTTGTCCTTTTCTTTTCTCCCTTTCTCCTTCCCTTCCTCTCTCTTAATCCTTGGATCTAAAGATTTAGGCCCTCATGCCTCAGTACTGATATGTGATCAAAGACTCTTGATAAACGAGATGCAAAGCATTGTATCACATTACACAGACACACTGACGAGGTGGCTTAAAAACAAGTCAGAATGAGGAATTAAAAGAAAATTATGTTGCCATTTTTGTAGGTCTTAGCCAACCTCACCTCATTTCTAAGAATTTTTTTCAGAATTTATGACACACTGATTTTATCTTTAAAGGGCTTATTCCAGTATACATGGTCATGAATAGAGAAAGCTGTTGTCAGGCAAGCCGCCTCATAGGCTCTGGTTCTTACTGATGGTGCTGGCAGTGGGGGGACACTTGACAACCCAATCTGGCACCTATGAAGCATGAGCCTATGAAGCAGCACTGGATCTTCCTCTACCCTGCTGACATTTCCCAAATGATGACACAGCTGACTCAAAGCAACACAGAGAAAACGCTCAGGCATTTGCCACTTAAGAGTTCAACAGTATTTATAAGGTACCCTGTGAGTGTAGTGCCAAGGAGGAGCTCACGTAATTGAGGAATACCAAGCTGATTCAAAGTGTATTCACTGAAAATGAATCTACACTAGGTTTGATAAGCACTTACGTTGTATCATCTCATCCTCAGTATTCTTTCTATTCTAAAACAGTAAAATCGGGGTACCTGGGCGGCTCAGCTGGTTGAGCGTCTGAATCTTGATTTCGGCTCAGGTCATGATCTCAGAGTCCTAAGATCAAACCCTGCGTCGGCTCCACGCTGGGTGTGGAGCCTGTTTAGGATTATCTCTGTCTGTCCCTCCCCTTCCCCCCAATCCTCAAAAAAAAAAAGATAAAAATAAAAAAAAACATTAAAGCCTACTGAAATAAGTTTTATGTTGGCCTTAACCAAGTTATCTGGAGACATGGTAGGTAAGAATGACAAAGTGAAAAATAACTATAATTTGAAAAAACAACCTATGTTTAAGGAAAAAGAGAAGGACTGGGATACATAATGTGCAGTCTATTTTAGGTAGCAATCAGCATTCCCATCATAAAATTATTTACGTTAGTTTTATGTATTTTTTTTTTTTTTTGGAAAGAGGCATGGGAGTTAGGAGATGAGGCCTCCAGACTCTTCTCCTCAAGCCCATCTTATTCACTGGCACCAGGGAAGTAACTGTTTAAAATATTGGCTCCTTAATATAATTCCTTTGTTCCAGAACCTTCAAAAACTCATAGGATACAGTCTGAACTGTACAGGCTCACATTTAAGACTTACTACTCCTCAGCCTCAACATATCTTCCTAGTCAAAAAAATTCCATTCCAGACAGCTGACTCATAAGACTTTACATTCCATTACCTGAAGTACTTTCTTCTTGTTTCCCTATTTGATTCTATTCGTGTCTGAGACCTCAGCTTCTTCTAGATACCTTTCCATGACTACAACAGGCTTCCATGACCTCTTCAATGTATGAAATCCTACAGTCTAATTTGAATTTGCCATGTACAGCTTATTACTTTTCTCATTCTCTCTTGGCATACATTTTTCTCAGCTTGTAAAAACTCCCTGGGGAAAGGAGCCCACTATTCCTTAGCAGCCCTGCAGACTTCTTTGTACCCTATAGGGCCTAGCACATAATAGGAGCTCATAAACTCTGTTGCTTTGTAAATATCTATCTAACTTTATGCTTTAACAATTTTTATGTGTTGTGTTATTAAACTGTAATACAAATCTATTTTTTTTTTTTAAAGATTTTACTTATTTAATTGACAGAGAGACACAGCGCGAGAGGGAACACAAGCAGGGAGAGTGGGAGAGGGAGAAGCAGGCTTCCCACTGGGCAGGGAGCCCGATGTGGGGCTTGATCCCAGGACCCTGAGATCATGACCTGAACCGAAGGCAGACGCATAATGACTGAGCCACCCAGGTGCCCCTGTAATCCAAATCTATTAAAAAATTAGCTGTGCAGTTATACCATTTGAATCTGCTTTTAACTGGAATAATTTATTGATAACTACAATGGAATTCAACATACTATACAAGTATTACTTCCAAAAGAGATCTTGTTAATTCACAGAAAAGCATATATGGCATGGCTTAAATAACTTATTTACTTGATTTATTTCTAACACTGCTACAAAACTGTATAATTTAGAAAAAAATTTTTCAAAGATTTTATTTATTTATTTGACAGAGAGACACATAGCGAGAGAGGGAACACAAGCAGGGGGAGTGGGAGAGGGAGAAGCAGGTTCCCCGCTGAGCAGGGAAACCGATGCGGGGCTCGATCCCAGGACCCTGGGATCATGACCTGAACCGAAGGCAGACGCTTAACGACTGAGCCACCCAGGCGCCCCTAGAAAAGTTTTTTTAAAAAAGATTTTATTTATTTGACAGAGATAGAGAGAGAGAGCGGGCGCACACACAAGCAGGGGGAGTGGCAGAGGGTGAGGGATAAGCAGGCACCCCTTGAGCAAGGAGCCCAAAGTGGGGCTCAATCCCAGAACCCTGAGATCATGACCTGAGCCAAAGGCAAAAGATTAACTGACTGGGCTACCCAGGCGCCCTTAGAAAAGTTTCTATGTACTTTGTCTCATTTGATTATCACAAAAACGAGTGAGAAGGAGATCATTATTTCGCTTTAAGGATGAGAAAACAGAGTAACTGAGACTAAGTGATCCATTCAAGGTCACAGAGATAATAAATATTGTTCTAGAGATGTCATCCATTTTCTACCAATTACATCTTCCTCACACTCACATTCTTGGAGAAGCTCCCCTTCCCCAGACCCAGAATACACAACTCTATTTACCACCATGACCTATGGCCCCATGATCCTAATCCTTCACTTAGAATGGACTGAGTAAGAGGAACATGCTGAGCTCACTAGATTTTCTCTCAGAAACTAGGAATTAGTATACTGGAAGAAAACCAAGTTAGTTTTTGTTGAATGCTAAAAATAAGAAACAATGTTAAAGCCAGGGCTTGGGCAAGCATATGCACAATAAAACAGAAAGGGGAGGGGAGGGGAGGGAAGGGGAGGAGAAGAAGAGCAGATGTGAAGGGAGAAACAGCGATGATTTGCTTCTAGTGAGACAGTGAGAGTAATCTGTGACAAGACTGTAAGCAGCCACAGTTTCTGTTCTTGGATTCTGGAAGACACCCTCATATATCTCCAATAAATCCATCCCTTTTTACTGAAGTGGGTCTGAATGGGCTTCTGTTCCCTAAAACCAAATGATTTCTAAGAGTGGCAGTACCTCTAAATTTGAATCCACATTTCCTGAATCCAAAATCAGTGCTTACTTCACAATATGTATCATTAACAAAACCCAGTATTGTTCGTTCGTTCGTTCATTCATTCACTCACTTAAACCTGGTATTATTTATTAGAGAAGTTAAGGATTAGCTGATTTTAGTTTAAGTTCATATTCTGTACAGACATAAAAATTCCTCAAAATATTCCTTCCCAGGGTAACAAAATCAATCATAACTACTTAATTTTAGTGTAGAATAAAGCCAGATACTCATAAGCATGTATGTACACATTATTAGTAAAAAGATAAGAAGGAACTAGCTAATTTACCCTCAGGTAATTTATTCTCATCTTTATAAATACAATTTTTCTAGGATCTACTTAGACATCCTGTTCATTTGTTTACATAGTCAGAATACCCAGACTTGGATTATAGTATTCAGTCTCCTTGGTCATGTAATATTCTCCTGAACTCCTCAACATCAATTACAATATCATTAAGAAAAAAAGTCTATTTGAACAGTTAGATGACATGTACATGGCTACTCTGGAAAGAAACTGGTAATATTGGTAACACCATGATAATCTCTTTTAAATGCAGAATCTGTACAATTATTTACTATCCCCAGCCTTTCTCTATGGAACAAAAAATCATTCTACAATGGACAGTCTGGCATCTACAAAGGTTTTGGGGAGTTGTCTAAGATACTAAGACAAAGGGGAAAGCCTTTAGATATATCTGTCCTGGACTCAAAGCTAAGCAATCTGGTGCCAAGACTCTTTACATCTATGAGGACTCAAAGTGCCAATGTCTTTTTGCCTCAAGAGATAAACCTGGAAAGACAGGAGGTACCAACAGAGACATATGCCTGAGAGAGAACAGGAACTCAGAGAGGTATACTAATCCTGGAAAATTAGTTTTTTTCTTTAATTGTCTAGACTGAAAGAAATCAAGGTTTATTTTTATTTTTTTTTTTAAAAAGATTTTATTTATTTGAGAGAGAGACAGACAGAAATAGCGACAGAGATAGTGACAGGGATAGCGAGAGAGAAGAGAGAGAAGCAGGCTCGCCACTGAGCAGGGAGCCTGACGTAGGGCTTGATCCCAGAACCCCGGGATCATGACTTGAGCTGAAGGAAGGGCCTTAACCGACTGAACCACTCAGGCGTCCCTACAAATCAAGGTTTAGAATATTACTTGGGTGTTTTTCTTTAAGGAGAAACATCTATATCAGCTATCCAGGTAATGATTAGGGACTAAAATGAAGCACTTGTCAAGAACCTGAAAACAGGGAAATAATCCTGTCCACTAAGAGTAAAACTCTAAAGTAAATATATCTTGAATAAGAACAACAATGTATAAAACGCCATCTTAAAGGGCCGGAATGGAAGCAGAGAAAAGGGAGAGACAACCACCGGCAGTGTTTTCTTCAGAGCTATCAGTCCCAGGAGCATGAGGATCACCAGTGTAGAGCTGGATAATTACATCTCTGCTTCTGAAGATAGCAAGCAGTCTTCTGATTTTTATCTAGCTTCCAGGCAGAGAATATCCATATTGGTGAATGAGTATCAAGTCATCTGGTTAGGGAAATAATGTTTTGGTTTCACTGGCTTCCTGTGACTCTCTCCTTACGTGGTCTAGATGTGACCAGAGTTGACAGATGACCGAACTCCAGCCCATTATTTTTACATCTCTCTTAGGTATCTGAAGTAAATGTCTTGGTTAGTAGGATTCAGTATCTTAGAATCTGACTACATTTTGGTTTACTAATTATTTGGTTTCTGAGCTCATAAAGCTGAAGAGACTCTAGCATATGGACTATGAAGACCTCAAAAGAGTGCGGCTATGTATGCCAAAAGAAACTGGGAAGTCATACCCATCAGAATGGCTATTGTTTAAAAAAAAAAACCCAGAAAATAACAAGTGTGGGTGAGGAGGTGGAGAAATTGGAATCCTTGTGCATTGCTGGTAGGAATATAAAATGGTACAGCTGCTGTGGAAAAGAGTATGGTCGTTCTTCAAAATATTAAACATGGAATTACCATATGATCAAGTAAATCCACTTCTGGGTATTTGCCTAAAAGAACTAAAAGCAGGGACTTGAACAGATACATGTATACCCACATTCACAGTATTCACAATAGCCAAAAGGTGGAAACAACCCAAATGTCTACTGATAGATAAATGAATAAACAAATGTATATATGCAAGATGGAATCCTTACCTAAAAGAGGAAGGAAATTCTGACATGCTACAACACGGATAAACATTATAAACATCTGATAATGAAGATTTCAAAAAGTGTAAGACTAAGTGAAAAAACCAGATGCAAAAAGCATGGTTCCCCTTAAATGAGGATAGGCAAATTTACAGAGGCAGAAAATTAAATAGTGGGTGCCAGGGGCTGGGGGAGAAGGGAGAATGGGGAATTACTTATTTATTGTTCATTGGGCAAGGAGTTTCAGTTTGGGATGACAAAAGTTCTGGAGATGGACAGTGGTGATGGTTCCACAACACTGTGAATACACTTAATGGTAGGTTTTATGTTTTATGCGTACACATAAAACATATATAAAATTATTATATATGTATTTGTCACCCATTCTCTCACCCACCTCCCCTCTGGTAACCATCTGTTTGTTCTCTATAGTTGAGTCTAGTTTTTTTGGCTTGTCTCTTTTTTCCTCTTTGTTCATTTGTTTTGTTTCTTAAATTCAACATGTAAGTGAAATGCTATGGTATTTATCTTCTTCTATTTCACTTAGGATTATACTCTAGCTCCATCCTTGTTTTTGCAAATGGCAAGGTTTAATTCTTTTTTATCATTACCACAATTTTTTTAAAAAGGGGCATGTGGGTGGCTCAGTCAGTTAAGCATTTGACTCTTGATTTTGGCTCAGATCATGATCTCGGGGTTCAGCCGGGAGTCTGCTTACCTTTGTCTCCCTCTGTCGCTCCCCCCTCCCCGCTCACAAGTGTGCTTGCTCTCTCTCAAATAAATAAATAAATCTTAAAAAAACAAAAAACAAAAACATAGAAAGAAAGCAGAATCTATGTGGTGGGTATAAGAATGTGTTCATTGTAAAATCTTTTGACTTCCTTGTACAGTTAAAATTTTTTATGATAAAATGTTAGGGGAAAAACCCTGAAGTCTTTTTTTGGCAATGCCGTTCTACCTTATGAAACACTTTTTGAAAGCAATCAACCACATTTTTTCTTTTTAAAGTAAACTCTATGCCCAATGTGGGGCTTGAACTCGGGACCCGAGATCAAAAGTCGAATGCTCTACCAACTGAGCCAGCCAGGCACCCTGCCAATCAGTCAAGTTTTATTAAAAGCATCTATCATTTGGTCAAAACATCATTTTAGGATACTTGGGGGTCTTTTTTCAGATTTTTTATAAGACAAAGACTGAAAATTGAAAGCCAAAGTAACCCTTATGTGTTAAGTCACAGGACATCGATTTTTCAGTTGAGTATCCTAAACAAATAGAGATTTAGTCAAGGTTATACTAAATTATATTTAAACTGATGTGCACCCTACACTACTGCTGACTTGTCTGTGTCTACTCATGGTTGGTATTTTCCTGGCAATGTGGCAAAGGCTGAGAGCCTGCATCTAGTTAGAAAGAGACCTGACCTATGGTCAGGAAACCTTAGTTCTAGTTCCATTTCTGCTATTAATTGGCCTTTTGGCCAGGATGCTGGGGTAGCTTAGTCAGTTAAAGTGTCTGCCTTGAGCTCAGGTCATGATCCCAGCGTCCTGGGATCATGACCCGAGCCGAAGGCAGGCGCTCAACGACTGAGCCACCCAGGCGCCCCAATCAAATCTTTTTTTAAAAAAATCCAAATCCCTTGCCCTGGCTGGCAGAGCTGACTTGATTTGACAGCATTATCTTCTGCCATTGTCCCTCATACCACTTCTTTGGTTCCTCAGCATGCCTTCCTTGCTTGTTGCCCTGGAGCCTTTTTCTACCTATTCCCCTCACCTGATAGCTTTCCTCTGATACCTCCAAAAGAACTTCCACAGGCTAGCCTCCTTCTTGTCATTTGCATCTTAGTTCAAATATTGCTTCCTCCAAGAAGCCAGCCCAGATCATCTGTTATAAAGCAGCTACCCAGTCACACTTGTTCACACCCCTATTTTAATCCTCTCCATAGCAGTTATTTGTTCTTCTAACATTACTTTTAAACTTCGTGAGAGAGGCAATCTATCTGACATTGAAAACTATTGAATTGCTAGTAAGTGTTAATGGAGTCCAACACATAATTGGTGCTCAATTAACTGTTAAATGAAGGATTTGCCTATTTTATTTTATTTTTATTATTATTTTTTTAAACTTAGTATGACACACAATGCCCTTTATTTTTTTATTTTTTTAAGATTTTATTTATTTATCTGACAGAGAGAGACACAGGGAGAGAGGGAACACAAGCAGGGGGAGTGTGAGGGGGAGAAGCAGGCCTCCCGCAGAGCAGGAAGCCCGACGTGGGACTCGATCCCAGGACTCTGGGATCATGACCTGAGCCGAAGGCAGACGCCTAACGACTGAGCCACCCAGGCGCCCCAAGGATTTGCCTATTTTAAACTCTGTGAGTGTGCATGAGGGTGTGTGTGTGTGTGTGTGTTATGTGTGCTTATCTAACATTTTTGCTTATATCTTTATATCTTTACCTGATTCAACTGGCCAAACTATTCAATTATTTTGGTTACAGTTTCGGAGCTTTAAAAAGGTGGTGATTGCTAAGATACTTTTTACTAATCAACTTAATTTTAGAATATAGAATAGAAACTTAAGAAGTCATATTGCTTAGCTTCTTTTTACAGATGTGGAAGCTCAGGCCCAGGCAGGTTAAGTCTAGGACCATATCACCAATTTTACTTTTAATATTTTATTTATTTGACAGAAAGAGAGTACAAGCAGGGGGAGCGGCAGGAAGAGGGAGAGGGAGAAGCAGGCTCCCCACTGTGCAGGGAGCCCGATGTGGGGCTCAATCCCAGGACCCTGGGATCATGACCTGAGCTGAAGGCAGACGCTTAACTGATTGAGCCACCCAGGCATCCCTCAAAGTTGTTTTCTAAAAAGACTTCTGGGACACCTGGGTGGCTCAGTCAGTTAAGCATCTGCCTTTGGCTCAGGTCACAATCCCAGGGTCCTGGGATCGAGTCCTGTGTCGTGCTCCCTGCTCAGTGGGGAGCCTGCTTCTCCCTCTCCCCTCTGCTCATGCTCTTTCTTGCTCTCTCTCTCAAATAAATAAATCAAATCTTAAAAAAATAATAAAAAGAATTGTCTGTGAGGTATACGTATACACACACACGTAAATAAAGTTGGAAGCAGAAATAAATGTATATGTATATATATGCATGAGTAAGTATACACACATTTGTTTCTAGGCCTATTTTGGGTTCTTTAGATTTATTACCTCACTGAATCTTTTTTTTTTTTAAAGATTTTATTTATTTATATGACAGAGAGAGACAGCGAGAACAGGAACACAAGCAGGGGGAGTGGGAGAGGGAGAAGCAGGCTTCCCGCTGAGCAGGGAGCCCGATGTGGGACTCGATCCCAGGACCCTGGGATCATGACCTGAGCCGAAGGCAGACGCTTAACGACTGAGCCACCCAGGCGCCCCTCACTGAATCTTTTTATTTTACCTTTTTTAAGATTTATTTATTTTAGAGAGAGAGAGCATGTGTGTCTGTGTGTGCGCACGTGCGCGTGCAGGTCAGGGGAGGAGCAGAGGGGGACGACAGAGAGGGAGAGGGACAAGCAGACTCCGCACTGGGCCCTGACACGGGGCTCAATCTCATGACCCTGAGATCTTGACCTGAGCTGCAACCAAGAGTCAGACACTTAACCAACTGAGCCACGCAAGCACCACTCACTGAATCTTTACACCAACATTTTGAGAGAAAGACTGTTACTCTCCCATTTCAGAGGTGAGAAAACTGGGAGTGTAAGTAACTGTCTGGGGCTATAGAGCTAGTGCATGGCAGAGCTGAAACAGCAACCTCTGTAGGCTGGTTCCAGAGCCTGAGGTCTTAACCAGGAAGCTATGCTGTCTCTTACAAAGCAAAGGGAGTATATCTAAGCAGGATACCCCTCTCCCCGAAGAACAACATGAAGGAGATAAAAGTAAATAAGCAGAAAACTGGCAGGAGTAGGATAGCCTTATGTGTTGTGACCATCTCCTAATTAGGTTTTAGAAGTTAGGTTCTACTATGAAATCACTGTAGAACACATGTGGTTTTATTTTTCCATTAAGAGAGCTGGAGATCATTTTTCCCTCAGAGTTAAAACTATTCTCATGCTGGCCATCAAAAGGAATCATAACTGGAGTGGTGGGGGGTGGGAGGGATGGGGTGACTGGGTGATAGACATTGGGGAGGGTATGTGCTGTGGTGAGTGCTGTGAATTGTGTAAGACTGATGAATCACAGACCTGTACCTCTGAAACAAATAATACATTATATGTTAAAAAAAAAAAAAGAAGATAGTAGGAAGGGAAAAATGAAGGGGGGGAAATTGGAGGGGGAGATGAACCATGAGAGACTATGGACTCTGAGAAACAAAGGTTCTAGAGGGGAGGGGGGTGGGGGGATGGGTTAGCCTGGTGATGGGTATTAAAGAGGGCACGTACTGAATGGAGCACTGGGTGTTATGCAAACAATGAATCATGGAACACTACATCAAAAACTAATGATGTAACATAACATAAAAAAAGGAATCGTAAGATTCTTTGAGAGCAACTATATTTTGTCTAGCAAGGAATAAGAGCATTGGAGATATAAATATATAAATTGATTCAGATAACAAAAACTAACATTTACTGAAACTTACTATGAGCCAAGTACTTCTTGAAACTTTTTATAGAAATGGACTAACTCATTTAATTCTCATAACAATCCTATGAGCTAGAGAACGGTTTTTATCTCTGTTTCAGAGATGGGTTAATTGAGGCACAGAGAAGTTACAAAAATTGCCTAAAGTCACACAGTTCAAGCAGTAAAGCCAGGATGTGTAAGCACTACAGTAAGCCACCACTCTTAAGAGCTATGCTTTTCGGGGCGCCTGGGTGGCTCAGTCATTAAGCATCTGCCTTTGGCTTGGGTCATGATCCAGGGTCCTGGGATCAAGCCCCACATCGGGCTCCCTGCTCAGCGGGAAGCCTGCTTCTCCCTCTCCCACTCCCCCTGCTTGTGTTCCCTCTCTCTCTGTGTCTCTGTCAAATAAATAAATAAGATTTTTTTTTTTTTTTTTAGATTTTATTTATTTATTTGAGAGAGAGAGCACATGAGAGGGGGAAGGGTCAGAGGGAGAAGCAGACTCCCCGTCGAGCAGGGAGCCTGATGCGGGACTCGATCCCGGGACTCCAGGATCATGACCTGAGCCGAAGGCAGTTGCTTAACCAACTGAGCCACCCAGGCACCCTAAATAAATAAGATCTTAAAAAAAAAAAAAAAAAAGAGCTATGCTTTTCAGTTGCAAGTATCTGACAAATCAAATAAACATCAATAATTAATATTAAGAAAGCAATAAACCATAAAAGGGAAGTTAAGTGTTCTAATGTTGTAACATCGACTATAAGCCTGCATATTTTAAGAGCTAAGTGTTGTGCCTAAAATGTTTAAAAGAAAAAAGCCTCTGTCTTCCTCATTCAATAAATCTATTTTAGATATCTCGATTCTTTCTCACAATTTCTAAGACCAGTAATTGCAACTGGTAATTCTCAGATTTGCATTTACTTCAAATTAAACCTACGTGACAGCAGTTTTTCTGCCAAGTAACTTGTCATTATTTGCAGATTTTTTTTGGTCTGTGTCTGTGGGCAGCAGGTATTTAAGGAGATTTTAAAAACTGAACAAAGAACTTATAAAATAATTTAGCTACTTTAAAACTCTTCTCAGTTGTATTTTCCCTTTGAATTTAATACTAGGAAAAAAATAATAGTTTAAAAGTAAAATAAGTAAGATTATAAAAAATGTTTTCCTCAGAATACATAAGCATAATACATAAAAAATACACATAGCCATAATTATTTGAGCAATATAAGTGAAAGCCATAAATATTTGACAGTTATCATCAAATGCTAGCATATATACCTCATGTCTTGGATAAGAGAGACCCTGAGTGTTGGCAACATAACTCCTGAGTCAGATTTTCTTCTTTCTGGTCCAAGGGCAACTATGTAAAAAAATATCAGCAAAGTATTAGAAAAATAACAGCAAGGACAAAAAAAAAATCTACATGGTTCACATTCTATAAATAAATACTTTCAAACTACTTTGATAAGAACTAAAGAAAACAGAAAAGCTCATTTTTTCCCCCTGAATGATGCTACTTTATTAATACAGTAAAACAGCTATTTTCTAATTAATCTGGGGCTGCATTTGGGAATTTAAAATGAATCATAAAAGCCCACTCAGCAAATAATGCAATGTGTGCAAATTTTGGCCATGAGGACCAGTCTTTTTCTAAACTCATTCAAATAGCTCTGGATAACTACAAGAAAGGAATGTCTATAAATTAAGCTACTAAGTATGTGAATTATCTCTGGGTTCATAAATTACAATCACATAATTTCTTTATACTGTGAAAGAGTGTTTAAAATGGAAAATCTAAGAGTCTGGGCTCTCTAGTCTGGTAAGTTTCTACTTCAAAGTTCAGAATCCAAAGTACAGTATATCATGCAAAGTGAGTAATCTAAATGGACATTTAGAAGTATAATATCTGTGAGTCATTCTCTTTGGAGCTTGAATGGTTAACATTTATAGAAGAAGGAAAGATTGTTCCCTTATATAGCAAGAGCTAAGCAATCAATTGTTGTCTAAGTATTGCAGTTGGGAGTGCTCGATTGCACTTTAAATGGGATGCTGTGGAGTTCTGTGCCCTTTCTTTATCTGCATTTTTCTATCTGTAAATGAAAACTAAATTGTAACATCACACTTCGCAAATACAGTGATAACATGAGAATTTAAGATGTGGGTTTTACTGTATATTAAACCTACATTTTCTCATTTTTAGATCCATTCTACTTTGGAGAGGCTAGGGTACAGTGCAGAAACACACAGATACATGTGAAGCTGGCCTGGAACATTCTGTCGTCTATAGGGTCTGCATGTTTCGGCACCTGGTGGCAGCGGCTGGGCTGATACTTGGCAGGTATGAATGAGCGCTGCCAGGACAAAGAGACTGTGGCCAGGCCAACCGAAAGGCAGTTCTTTTGAGGGCCTTCCACACCAGGTGGGTGATAAATAGGCCATCTGTCATGGCTGTTTCAGATGGAGTTTTCAATGGGTCACTAAAAACACTGCTTTATCTTGATACCCAAGAGGTAACAGACACCAAGGAAACTGTTCCAGTGACTTGCAGGGAATGTGCTGTTAGTCTTCCTGAGACTCTCACCATTTAAGTATGTAGTTAATGAAAGCACACCTCTCTTTTTGGGGAGAAAGTAAAAAGTTCAGAGAACGCTTCTACACTCCAGATGATTAGATAGCATGAAAGAGGGCCACACTAGTGGTAAGAAATAGGTTGAAAAAGAGAAAAAAAAAAAAGATCATGAGGTAGGAAAAGGAACTGAAACCATAATCAGCAACCTGGCTAGAGGGAGACATGACAACAAGAAGGAATCATGCCTCTGGAAGCAGAGCGCAGGCAAGAGGCTTAATAAAGAGGAGTCTGACATTTAAAGAGCAGTGGCATCCACAATAAGAGCATTCACAGGCCTAAGCATTTTTTGGGCATTCTATTTTGGAACCCTATTTTCTCCACTCTTCCCTGATCAGTGTTTCTTAAACATATGATGTACTTTATAAAACACTTGTTTTTAAACATTTTAAAAAAGATTTTATTTATTTATTTGACAGAGAGAGAAAGCACAAGCAGGGGGAGCAGCAGAGGGAGAAGCAGGCTTCCCGCTGAGCAGGGACCCCGATGTGGGGCTCGATCCCAGGACCCTGGATCATGACCTGAGCCGAAGGCAGACGCTTAACGACTAAGCCACCCAGGTGCCCCCAAATGATGTTCTTTTTTATGTCTCCATGCAATTTGTTAAAGTCTTTGGCTCACCCTTTAACACTTCTGTATCTTTCTCCTTGTTTACAGCCTATTTAGCATTTCAGCTTGAGAGCACTCTAGCTTAATAGTTAAGAACATGGCTTTCTCAAACCCTACAGAGAACTTAACAGCTCACTGACTTTGGGTGAGTAACTTAACCTCTCCAGGGTCTGTTTTCTCATCTGCAAATTGGGGTCAGTAGCAATACCTACCTTATTCAAATAGATGCAAAGCATTTAGAATACTGCCTGGCTCAAAGTAAGTTCTCAATAAATAAAATAAAATGAAACTTAGCTTTAATTTTGCCTCTTTGTGGAATCTTTCCTAAATAGTCTCTCTTCCCAAGGTACACTGTTAGATGTCGTTACCTCTAACAGGACCAGTGAAACTGAACACCTAATATAAACTTAGCATAATTTAACATTTCTATTACTGTTAAACTATATGCCTCTTGAGGCTCAGTCGTATTCTTTTCTTAGAATACCTACAGGGCCGGGGCGCCTGGGTGGCTCAGTCGGTTAAGCGGCTGCCTTTGGCTCAGGTCATGATCCCGGGGTCCTGGGATCGAGCCCCGCGTCGGGCTCCCTGCTCAGTGGAGAGTCTGCTTCTCCCTCTCCCTCTGTCTGCCTCTCTGCCTACTTGTGCTCTCTATCTTTCTATCAAATAAATAAATAAAATCTTAAAAAAAAAAAAAAGAATACCTACAGGGCCTGGTGGAGGTCCCATACCACATACATGCTCAACAAATACTCATGGAAGATAATGAGACTATTTAGGGCCAGATGGCGGAGATTTAAATGACAAAATAGAAATCTGTACAACTCCTAGGATGGCAGGAAGGATTCTGAAAAGAATGCTATGCTCCTGAGTGCTTTTTTAGTTAGTTAACTACAGTGACAGTACGACAGTTTAAGAGAAATAAGGGTGATGAGCCAAAAGTTATTTCACAGGCCAGCTTATGGATGAACTAATACCGTGGCAGCCAGGGAGAACGAAGAGGAGAAATATGCAGTGGAAAAAAACACAGGGGCGCCTGGGTGGCTCAGTTGGTTAAGCAACTGCCTTCGGCTCAGGTCATGATCCCAGGGTCCTGGGATCGAGTCCCACATCGGGCTCCCTGCTCCGCGGGAAGCCTGCTTCTCCCTCTCCCACTTCCCTGCTTGTGTTCCCTCTGTTGATGTCTCTCTCTGTCAAATAAATAAATAAAATCTTTAAAAAAAAAACCAAAACAAAACAAAAAAAAAAGAAACAAAAAAACCCCACAGAACTTAATGACTTGATGTAGAAAGTGAGCAAGACCCAAGAGTCAAGAACAATATTAAGTATGAATATAAAATGATTTAATAAAAATTATCTCATTGAATTATTACTTTCCTTTGGATTTGTTCATCTTAATGTTGCAAATGAAGAAACTGAGGCTCAAAGAGGTCAAGAAACCCGCCCAATAGTACACATTCATCAAAAGGGGCAGAGTGTTCTGATGTCATGTCCACTGGGCTTTCTGTCATATTCCAGATGACTTTCTAGCTTCCAAGCTTGATTGAGAGAAGAGTACTGTTTCCATTAAATAATGTGGAGAGAAGGGAGAAAGCCTAACAGGGACAGAGGGAGAGGTGTTGAGATAATTAGTTTGTTTTCAGATGTGCTGAGTTTGAGGTCCCACTGGGCCATCAAGGATGGATGTGTAGGAACCAGGGCTGGAGAAAGAGATTTGTGAATAATCTGTTAACCAGATAGTTGGAGGACAACATAGGAGGTAGGCAATAGTAGTTATATTATGGTTTGAATTATGTCCCCCAAGAAGACGTAGAAGTTCCATCTCCCAGGACCTGTGAATGTGACCTTATTCAGAAATAGGGTCTTTGTAGATGATCAAGTTAAGATGAGGTCATTAGGGTGTGCCTTAATCCATTGTGACTGGTGTATGACCTTATAAAAGGGAAATTTGGATACAAAGACAGACAGGAGTAGAGAAAAGATGAAGACACATGGAATACGCCATTTAAAGGCCAAGAAATTTCTGAGATGACCAGAAGCTAGGAGGGGAGAGTGGGACAGATTCTCCTTCACAACCCTCAGAAGGGACCACCCCTGCTGACACCTTGATTGTGGACTTCTAGCTTCCAGAACCATGAGACAGTTGTTGTGTAAGCCACCCAGTTTGTGGTATTTCATTACGGCAGCCCCAGGAAACCAAGATAGTAATTTATTAGTGACTTTGGAGGGAACAGTTCAGAAGCCTCTGAGCAGAAAGCAGTTAATGAGTGAAGCCATACTTTTCACCTAGAGATCTAAACTCTAAGAAGGTTTCCATGAAGTCTACTCCAGAAGAGAAATTTATACACGATTTAAATGTATACATATATTCCTATTTCTTATTTTAACACACTCAAATGTAACAGGCCACTTTCTCCTTCAACATAAACACTTGTGGATTTAATATTTAGCCACAGGAATTCTTTTTGTATATCTGCTTGAATCAAAGCTGCTACATGGGCAGGAAGTCTGTAGAGCATAGAGACTGTATGCATTGTTTTTATAGAACCATCTACAGTCCGCAGGCAAGTAAGTAAAGAAAAACTTTATTTTTAAAGTGAGTTCTGTGCCTAATGTGGGGCTTGAACTCAGGACCCTGAGAGCAAGAGCTGCACGCTCTACTGACTGTTGGCATCTCAATAGCAAAAAATTGTTTAAGATTTTATTTGAGAGAGAGAAAGAGAGCACACAAGCGAGCACATGGGGGGAGGGGCAGAGGGAGAAGCAGGTTCCCCGCTGAACAGGAAGCCTGACGTGGGACTCGATTCCAGGACCCTGGGATCATGACCTGAGCCGAAGGCAGACACTTAACGACTGAGCCACCCAGGCGCCCCTCTAACAGAAAAATTTTGATGAAGATAATTGAAGAGTCTCTCAAAATTCTAGGACTAGACCCAGAATAACCATTTAAAAGCAGTATTTCCACCCCCTCCTGCATCCTACTCCACTCCTTGCCAACTGATTTAAAAATCCATTTAAAGTTTAGTGGAACCTTGTCCAAAGATGCAAGGTTTAAGAACACCACCTATGTCTAAGCTGGCCAACATTTTTAAAGGCAGAAACTTTTGGGTAATATGTCAAGAACAGTCTTCTTTCTAGGATCAGTTGCATTCTGAGATCCTGTCTCTGCAACAGAACTTCGAACTAGCCTACTAGGTGCAGTGACTTGATCAAAATTAAGACAGTCTGGAAGACATGGAGGAAACTTAAATGCATATTACTAAGTGAAAGAAGCCAATCTGGAAAGGCTACATACTACATGACTCTTAACTATATGACATTCTGGAAACGGCAAAACTACGGATATAGTAAAAAGGCCAGTAGTTGCCAGCGATTAGGGGAAAGAGACCGATAAGTAAGTGGAGCACAGAGAATATTATTAGGGTGGTAAAACTACACTATCTGATACTATAATGGTCAATCCATGTCACTATACATTTGTTTAAACCCACAGAAGGTACAATACCAAGAGTGAACCCTAACGTAAACTATGGACTCTGGGTAATGATGTGTCAACGTAGGTTCATCAACTATAAGAAACATACCACTCTGGTAGGGGATGCTGATAATGAGGGAGACTATGCATATGTGGGGGTGGAGAGTATATGGGAAATCTCTGTATTGCTGCTCAATATTGCCATGAACCTAAATCTGCTCTAAAAAATAGAATCTATTTAAAAAAATTAAGATAATCTACCCTGCTATGACCTTCTTGTTAAGACAGACTTTTTCCATTCTTCTACAACCTTTAAAATATCTCTGACTCCCGTTTTGTGTTGCTTCGGAAGGAACAGTAATGATCTATCATAGAGACTCATCCTGGCTCAATGCTAGTAACAGCAGTGTTCAAACATACTGTGAATTTCTAAGTACATAGAGGATCTCTCCTTGATATGAAAATGCAGACTGTTTACTGCCATTAATTGGGATGCTTAACAGTTGGTAAACAGAAGTATTTTTTGGAAAAAAAAAAAAAACCCACCCAGATTTAAAAGCAGAAAAGTCAATAAACTGCTAATTTCTATATAATTAGAACACATTGCTTCTCAATAATGAAATATTTTTAAGCTAATGTTTTTATACATATATCACACTGTCATATTTTAAAATTGTGGGCTGAAGCATCAGAAGTGTTAGAGCAATATTTATAGTAAAATCCACCCTTCCTAACAGACAGTAAATTTGATTTCAAAAGCTACATGGCTTACATTAATCCTACTTAGGATCAGTAAAATATATAGCCTGTGTTCATACTTTGTGTGTGTGTTCACTGTATGAAGCTTTGACACATTTGATACTTCTTAGCCTTGACTTCTGAGTTTTGCTGGTCCCCCTGACTAATAAAAGGCCACTGCAAACAGCTGAGTCTCTGGTTGCCACCTCAACTACCCAACACTTGACCAGATAGCTGGACATGCTCGCATGCCACATTTGGCAAAAGGGCCAAATACCTCCAATCTCCCTGCCTTACTTAATTGAGCTCGATTTTCCAACGTTTCATCCTACAAAAGGCTATTTCTTCCTAGAAATTTTTTTCTAATTAGGGTAAGCTATCTGGGTTATGGTCTTATGATCTGAACAGCTAAATTTTCTATGAACACAGGTAAGTGTTAGAGATAGTTCCAGGGCATACACCAATGCATTTTTACTTTTTCTCAACAGAAAAAGGGGCAAAGGAGATGGATACTAGAGAATGCTTTTAAACCTGATCTTAATCTTTACAAATATAGTTACATCTTGGGACATCAGAACCTTGACATTCTATTTAGTGGAGCTTCCGGTTAATGCAGTATCAAATTCATATTCCTAGCTGTCTCAGTAGAGACAGCTATTATTTCCAAGAATAAACACCACATTTAGGGTAGTACTGCAATGAGGGGAATGGAAGTAGGGTATGCTTCAATCATATTTGCAATGCTTTCTTAAGCTGGTGGTTGGCTTATGAGTTTTTAAAAAATATTATCTTTTTTACATTTCTGAATGTCTAAAATCCATAATTTTAGAAAAGGTTCCCCAATTGCTGATTCAGTATAAAACATTTTATATCTACTAACTTTCTACCATTACTACTACTTGTTGTGAAATAGATGGTTATTTTAACATAAAGAAAAATACATAGAAGGCAAAACATCTAGGAATCCTACATAACTCTAATTAGCTAAAGTATAATAACACTTCTAACATGTGGTGTCTTGCTATAAATTGAAGAAATCTGACTCCTGAAGACTTTTGAGACATATATAGATGTTTTTTCTGGGAAAGATTATTAATGATGGTTATAAAACTTAAGGGAAAAAAAAAACCAGTATGCACTACACCCTAACACTGGTGAGAGTAAGGTATACTTGTATGATCCTTTATAATTCATTAGGGCTTTCCACATGTTATCTTACTTAATCAACATTATAGTTTTACATAGCTTAACATTATTTTCCCTGTCTTATGGATGAGGAAGCTGAAGATCAGAAAGGTCAAGTGACCAAGATCTTTTCCCAGATCTCACAGCTAGTAAGTAATTTTGCTTCTTCTACTTTATCCCACTACTGGCAATGTGGGTAAGTTTCAGCCTGAGAGAGAGGTAAAGACAAAGCCATATGGTATTGATTCTTCACATAGCCTAATGCTGCCAGTTCTGCAGAAACAAACCAATGAACTCTCACCTGGAGATTCTGCAAGGTGCTCTTGCTTCTCTTCTCTGTCCTGAAACTGAATTAAATGTGACCACAAAGCTGACTTCCCCTGAAATTACAAGGTATAAAAAAGTTTTTCATTTTATAAGAAATAATCAAAAAATAACTTCTCACCAAAACCATTCACATGAAAATGGTCATTTTGAAGTTTGGAGCTATCCATTCCAGCTGTGTGATATTCTGAGCAACTCAGTCCATGTGAAATGAGGGTCTTCCTTTGCCTCACCGAAAAGATTAGCAACAGCCCGGGGAAGGGCAGCTAAACAAAAGGCCAGAAGTACAGGCGTGGGGATTTCTCACTTCAGTTCAGGTGTTACTTAGTTGTATGTAATTAGGACTGTCTACACTGGCCACACTGGAAACCACAGAATTAAAAGGCTCTAGCAGCACAGAATGTATTTGTGTACATTTATAGGCAAAATATGTTTGGATGTATGGGATGGCAGCTAGGGAAGAAAACTGGAGCCAGAGGAGAAAGAGAAGGGGAAGAAGAAAGAATATGCCGACAAGAGAAAAAAAAAAAATAAGAACAGGAGATAAGAGGGACAAAAGCAAAGAAACCATTTGATTTTTTCCACCCTGAATAACTACATAACATAAAATGGTAAAGAACTGTTAATTCTGGCTAAAAGAGTTTTTTCCTGGACAGTGACGAAAGCAGACACTTAATGGACTCAACGGGATATAACCTCTGCAGTAAATGTGATGTTTTATCCTTTCCTGTTTACCAGGAAAGAGCCCCAAACCACCTCTTAATCATGGGTTTTATTTTCTTTTTCTGGAATTAAAAAGCCGGTGGTGCATTTCTAGTCATCCTGTGACAAAGGAACATATCCTTTAATTTTTGTATCTTTTCTTCCTTGTTCATTTCTTTTCTTTTCTTTTTTTTTTAAAGATTTATTTATTTATTTGAGAGAGAGAGAGAAACAGTGCGGGAGAGAGGGACAAAAGAAGAGGGAGAGAGAAACTCAAGCAGACTCTGTACAGAGCCACGGAGCCCGACACAAGGCTTGATCTCATGACACTAAGATCATGACCTGAGCCAAAATCAAGAGTTGGGAGCTCAACCGACTGAGCCACCCAGGTGCTCCTCGTTACATTTCTTGACAGGGTTCCTAACCAGCCACGTCACCAGGGCCTCCTGAGACTATTACCTGCTTGATCTGCAAGCCGTGGCTCCATATCCTTTCCAGTAGGTCACAGAGGCTGGCGATCAAGGTGTTCTCTTCCAAGCCGGTTATGTTTGCTTCTCCATGGCCCAGTTCCACTGCTTCATGTCCCATCTTTTCCACCAACATGCGCTTTGTCTGAAAGCATCATGTATGGTCACAGGTGTTATCCCCGCAATGAAGCCAAAGACCAACAAGTCAACTACTAGATCAGAGACCTGGGTTCCCTTCATTCTTCTTTTTTTTAAAAGATTTTATTTTTAAGTAATCTCTACACCTAACGTTCGAACCCTGTACAACCCCAAGATCAAATGTCACACACTCCATGAACTGAGCAAGCCAGGTGCTCCCTCTTCATTATACTTCTAATTGTAGACTTTTAATTACTTTGGAAAAAGTGTCTTAATCTCTGTGGTCAACTAACTGCAGTTAATATCACATACGCTTTTAGTATTTTGTCAGATAAATAGGGGGTCACTAGAGGGAGATTCTAATACTATTTTATCTATCTCTCGCTATATATATATTTATTTTGCCTCCCCACAATACTATTTTATTTTATTATTATTTTTAAAGATTTTATTTATTTATTTGATAGAGAGAGGGAGAAAACAAGCAGGGGGAGTAGCAGGGAGTGGGAGAGGAAGAAGCAGGCTCCCTGCAGTGCAGGGGGAGCCCGATGCGGGACTCGATCCCAGTATCCTGGGATCATGACCTGAGCCGAAGGCAGTGGCTTAACCAACTGAGCCACCCAGGCACCCCCCAAAATACTAAAGTATCCCCATGTAAACACTTATGATTGACAATTTTCAGATTACTAACTTGAGTAACACTGGGGAATTACACCAGACCCGGAAAATGTACTGTAAGAATCTGAAACCCATCCTGCCACAACTAACCCTCCACTGCCCCTGCATCTTGGCATACTGAAAATATCTGCAGTTAGTTTTGATTGCACTTAGGCAAAAACCACAACACAAACAGGCAGCTCTAAATTTTTTCAGACTCCCTAATTTATGAGTGAACCGGGCCTCTTTTTCCTTCCTCTTTTCCTCTTTTATCTTGTCTCTGCTCATGAGTATGCACCAGAAAATGGAAGGGAAATGGAAATGAGTTGTTTTTTTTTTAAAGATTTTATTTATTTATTTGAGACAGAGAGAATGAGAGAGAGGGCACATGAGAGGGGGGGAGGGTCAGAGGCAGAAGCAGGCTCCCTGCCGAGCAGGGAGCCCGATGCGGGACTCGATCCAGGGACTCCAGGATCATGACCTGAGCCGAAGGCAGTCGCTTAACCAACTGAGCCACCCAGGCGCCCGGAAATGAGTTTTAAGTAAGTAATTTACAGCAGTCTTAGCTGCACTTATAAAATGGAGAGAGAGAGAGACTCTAGTCCCTTTAGGTGGGGAGCTTGTCTCTGATTCAACACTGTATGCTGATGCTGAAAATAGGGCATTTATTGAATACACACAGAAGGTACTCAAGAAATGACTGTCAAATAAAAGAATGAAATTACTGGCTAAAATGATGTCCTGAATTTTGTCAATGTGTATTACTAGCTTTGATAAACATGGTATCTAAGAAGAGACTAGTGTGTAATATATATAAAACCTACAACACAGCTAAGGTCTTCTTCCTTATGGGTATACATACATGTATGGGCATGGGAAAGGTTCTATACAAAAAATGTGTTGCTTTTCATATAAAATGACCACATTCCTGCACACTCTCTTTTTTTCAAGGAGGCTCCACATCCAACATGGGTCTTGAATTCATGACCCTGAGATTAAGAGTCACATGCTCCAGGTGCCTGGGTGGCTCAGTCAGTTAAGTGTCCAACTCTTGATTTCAGCTCAGGTCATGATCTCAGGGTCATGAAATCGAGCCCCGTCTTGGGCTCTGCGCTCAGTGAGAAGTCTGCTTGAAGATTCTTTCCCTCTGCCCCTCCCCTCACTCTCTCTAAAAAAAAACCAAACCAAACAAACAGAAAAACCCCAAAGAGTCACATGCTCTACCAACTCAGGCAGCTAGGTGCCCCACAACTTCTGACTGGCTTAGTATCTGTTCATGTTTTAGAGGAAGACAGCAATGGCTGAAAAGGTGAGAAAAACTGTGCAGGGCTCCCACGTCACTGATTCTGTGGGTAACAGAGAACCCATGAAGGTTGATGAGCTCAGTAAAGAGCACATGAGGTTTATGCCCCAGTAAAAGTTGTCTTCTGGCAAAGCTACAGGCTCAAATGGGAATTGAATGCACACTGTCTCACATCAGTGAGTAACACGTACCTTCATTCTACATTCCTTCAATAAGCCTTCTACAAATTTGCAGTTGGTCTGTGCAATCACCGCAGGAGAGAGGTCTGACAGTTTGGGTTGCCTCAGGTTTTTTCCTAAACTTCGTGCCTCTTGCATATATTTCTAAAAATTAAAGAGTATTTTTTAATATATAAACATCAGATAGTCTTCCCGACTTTCTTAACATTACACAAACAAGTGAGGAAAAACAAGATGCAGAAAAGGCTGTAAATGTACTCATGCAGTAGCAATTCAAATTTTGGCGCCACCAAGAGGCAGAGAACATTCGTGTTCCCCCACCCCCCTAGTCGTTAACGCCTGTGGAAATGAGAGCAACAGAAATCGTGTCAGGTTAAAACACATTCATAATAAGATGGAGCTCACCTAGTTTAATCTTTTTACTGTGAATACCCAGGGTTGTGATTAGTCAGGATCATGATAGGGATGAAAAAAATTGGGGTTTCTGGATTACTAATCCAAGGTTCCGCAAGAACGACTGCTTCCTCCTCTCCCCACAGATCGAGAGACTTAACATACTGCTAGCCTCTTAGAGCTCTCCAAACCAACCCTTTGCTCTAATCAAATCGTAACAGTAAAATCAGGAGCTCTAGAATCTGGCTGCAACTAATTTTATAAACTCCAGGCCTATGTGCTCATTTGTAAAATGGGCAACAGACTGCAAACTCACTCTGAACATGTTTGCTACATTCCCCCTCTTCCCTTGTTCCACAATCAAGAGAAAGTGGGGACATTATATTACTTTCAGAGATAGTGATGGCTCAGAGAGAAACCCAGAAACTCAGAAACCCAGTCCACTGCTCTTGAGCTTTAGTTAGTGAATATCCAGGAAAAAAAAAAATCACTACAGGTGATTACCACAGGACACCTGTTGTCTCTCTTCTTTCTGTGCCACCTGCAAAAGCTCATCCAGATAGCTTATGTATGCGTCAGGACCACAGGGCAGAATCTCCAAAAAGTCCAAGTGTCTTAGGGCCATATTTAGAGAATAACTACTCTAAGTTATATAGTAAAACTAGCACAGTTTGTTGAGGGGAGAGAGAGATTGTGAGCCAGCAGATCCTCCCACAGGCACATATGTGAAATCTATCTTTACTATCTCAAGGGAAGAATTTGATATTACAAGGGAAAATGTGTAAAATCCTTTACATTCTTTAAATAAAAGGGAGTTTGTACATTTAAAATATTTCCCCTTTGGAAGAAAAATAATCTGCTAAATCTTGTACAAATTTCTAAAAAAAAATCCCACTGATTATAGAGATTCAACTGATCAGTTTACCTGCTACTACATAAACAAAATAATCTGTTTCCTTTCCAGTGCAATCATTTTAAGGACAGATTTTTTAAAAAAATGAATGCTGTAAGAATTTAGTGCCCATAATATTTGTGTATGCATCTTTCACTTCAAATCTCTTTTAGAGGGTCAGAGAAACAGGGAAAATTGAGAATGAAGGATAACTATTGCCCCTGGGGAAATTAAGTGTAATAAGGTCTATCAAAACATCCTGAAAGTTAGTTTTCAAATAAATAAAAAGCAGGGAAAGAAAAGCTTCAGAAAAACCAACCTGAAATATAAGGCAGATCCTATCTGGGAATTGTAACACCTGCATTTCCTAACATTTCAGGTGGTACAGATATTATTTAGAATATTACAAATCAGGGATAAAAGGCTGGTAAAAACAAATGTTAGCTGTCAAATGTTGAAGGCGTTGTTTCTCCCCAGCCTCAAGTTCCTCGGCCTTTAGGATTTGTGCAAAGGCAGGACTCAGTTCTCAAGAAGAGGGAAGGATCCAATTTAGCTTAGGAAGAAACACACTGGCTAGAAGAAGAGTGAGAAACACAGGCAAGAGGCTAGGAATAGGTCTTGGTATTTCTCTTTTTTTCTGAAATATATGAATAATTAGACTTTTAAGTCCATAACTAGATTAGGAATTTAAGCACTGTTAAAGTTTATGGTTCTATTTTGTAAATGAAAACAAGCTAGTATGGAGCTATCCTTTGGTCATATTTACCAAGCACACAGCACATCACATATGGGGCAATATAATTATTAGCCAAGAGTGAACTCCATAGGGCCAAATCTCCTCCTGGGCAGCTCTGCTGAAGCCATGGAATGAGCAACATTCCTTGCACATACACATAAAGGATATGGGGGGGGGTGGGCAATGAGGCCCTCCCTCACAGCAAGAAGTGATGTTGCCTCTGTATATTGCAAAAATAGAAGGCATGCCTTTACAGTAAACAAGTGATGATAAAAATAATTTTCTTTGGAGTAGCAGGAGGAAAAGGTGTATTTTAAGGTAAAAAATGGAGAAGAGAAATCTTTCACAAGGAATGTTTTTGTAAGAAAGTCCCATTTCAGTACTAGAAGGAAGTGACCCCAGATTTCTTCTGAGATTTCTACCATGCTCTTTTTTCATTTCTGTCAAAGCCAAAAACAACACACCAGGAGTCCTAAGTTACTCTTGCCCTCAGGTGAGTAGCTGTTGTGTGCAACCTGGTATCCAGGGGTACTGGGAAGAGTACCAGTTTGGCTATCAGCAGTCCTGGGCTATAGGCCCAGCTCTGCCTTTGTGTGTCCATTTAACTTTGGGCAAGTCTCTTGGACTTCATGTCATGTTAGACAAGGGGACCTCAAAGGTGCCTCTTAGAACTAAGATCCTATACTGATGACCTGATTTTCTGACCATGTAAAATACAGACCATGAATAAAGGAAATAAATTTCAAACTAAAAACAATAAAAAAAACCCAAACCAAAACAACAACAACAACAAAACCCCCAAAGAACAGATTAGGAAGGGCTCATTAAAATACTGTGGAGATAAAACCCAGCAAGAAAAGAAAAGAAAATCTGTTCAAGATGAATTATTTATCTCTGCAAAATGCTTAAATAAAAGGGACTTTGACCATTTAATACATTTCTCCTCTGGAAGAACAACAATGTGCTACGTCTCCGGCCCCGCTACAACTCCCCCCACCCCTCACCTGCCAAAATACCACTAATTAGGAATTCCAGTGATCAGTTTTACCTGCCAACAGTATAGAATTACCCGTGTTAGCACACACCACCAGGAAAAGTTAACAGACACAAGAGGAAGTGGAGAGCAAAGTGGAGAGGCTGATAATTCACGTCACAAGGTGATGTGGGGCATTCTAGAGCTATGTGCACACACGCATGTGGATAATTCAAGGAACACCAGAGACAAGATTCAGGAACATCTGCAAAGCACTTTCAGGCAAAGAACATACCAGGCAGCACTCAGAGAAGGATTTTTTAGGAAGTCGTGCAGGAGGAGGTGGACCCTGATCCCACTCCCAGAATGCCATGGAGTTCTGACAGACCACAAGTTCCCCGGAAGGCTAAGAGGATGGAGAAGTGCCAATGACAGAAAAGCAAAAAAGAAAAGGATAGGGAGAAAGAGACAAGCAAAACATGCATGCATATGATAAAGTCACAGGAGAGGGGAGAGAAGGAAATATGGTAGCACAAAGAAAAGCACTAGACAGATTATGCTTCGGTTTTTAAGAAAATGTTTAAAATCATAAATGTACGAACATTTCAACAGAAAAGCAATATATTTGGAATGATGTTTTCTGCTTTAATTCTACACATCTGAGTTTAGAAAATAGTTAACAGATCTTCTGATTACATTTTTCTTTGATCACAATAGTCAAAACTTACAATTATTCAAATGTATAATTATGGTTTTATTTTCAAGTAGTACAACTAAAGCATAAGGATCTTAAATTCAAAAATAATTTCTAAACACTTTAAAAAATGGTGTCAGCAAGCCAAGGATAAAGCACAAGCAAATACATCTTTACTTACTAAGTTTAAATTATGCTTGAAACTTAAAAAATCTGTTTTTGTATATTTTTTTCTCTATAGGAGACATACTGACTAAAAATTTATCCTAAGCTTAGCCTTTACTTGATGTACACAGTGAGATTTGTTTTAGAGCCTGATTTTAGGTGTATTAAAATTACAAAAATGGGGGGAAAAAGGAGTTTTCTGCTCTAAGTCAGTACAAAAGGATTACTATTCTAAAATAAAACTGAGCCTTTTTGTACAAGAATGCGGAAGAACCTGCACAGCGACAACTGCTGGGTTGAGTAAGGCATCCTGGGAAGGCAGCCCACATACCTCCCGCAGGTCGTTGTCCAATCCAATGTGCTCCGAGTGTTGGCGAAGGCGGTCTTTCCTGCGCTGCGCCGTGGCACTCCGACTTACCCAACGACTGGAAAAAGAGCCATACCCAAGAAGGTGCGGGTTAAAACAAAAAACGAAACAAAAAAAAATGTGATAGCTTATTTTTAAAATAGAAAAAATGTATTCTTTGAATAAGACAAAAGATTACTTATTTTTCAATCAATTCTTTAAATATAGAAAGCTTTATTGTAATATAATTAAATACCATACAATTCACCCATTTCAAGCATACAATTTAGTGGTTTTTATATTCAGAGGCATGCAACCATCACTACAATCAATACTTTTTAAAAACTGAGGTTAAAAAATAAACAGTATCTCCTCATAATGATCCTCTCCTTCCCACTTTACTGTCCATCAGAGCCCCAAACCCTAGATGAATTCCATCCCCTTACTTCTCTATTCTCCTATTTACATGGGATTAGTTCTTGATTTCTGTCATGACTCCTCATGAATCACTTTACCTGCCCTTCATCAACTCTCTCTCATTCCCCTCAAAAACTGTTTCAAATCAAGTGCCTCCCCTCAACTGATGACCCATCCTTGACTCCTTCTTCCTGTCCTCTACTGAAATGATGTATACACAGACACCTCATCTTTCTTTTAATCCCAAAGTATAAAACATATTGGCCATGGCTCAAAATTAATTCTGCCACCTGGAAGAAACTCCCTGACCAATTCTCTCTTGACTTCTTCAACGGGCTGCACTAGTCATCTCTTTTTCTCGATCTCTGATTTTTCTCTCTCAACTAAATATTTCCCTTCAGCTTACAAGCATGCTGGTCTCTTTCCCGACCCTCTACAGTTATAGTTAAGTTTCTTTCTTCACTCTCCTCATGAAAGAATTCTTAAAAAGAAAACATGACACGTAAGGCCTCCACTTGTTTACCTTTGGATCTGTAGTTTATCTCAAATCAGCTTCCCCGGCAATTTTTTTTTTTTTAAATATATATATATATATTTTAAAGATTTTATTTATTTTTGACAGAGAGAGAGAGAGTGTACAAATAGCAGAAGCAGCAGGCAGAGGGAGAGAGAGAAGACTCTCCGCTGAGCAGGAAGCCCGATGCGGGCTCGATCCCAGGAGCCCGGGATCATGACCTGAGCCGAAGGCAGACACTTAACCGTCTGAGCCACCCAGGCGCACCCCCCGCCCCGCCCCAGCAATGCTCTTGATGCCATTTGTATCCCTAACTGCCATATCCAGGGCTATCATTCAATTCTTAGTTTACCCAAACTCTCTGCTACACTTAGTACTACTTTACAACCAGCTAGTTTCAGCTATGTCAGTATTTCCAATGGGGTCAAGTTCTGTCACCTTTGTGCCTTTGTCCATGACGTTTCCTCCTGACTTCTACTATTCTTCTTTCAGACAGCTTCAATGCCACACCGAAAGTGTTCTTTGATTCCTCCAAATCTAACTGTCTACCCCTCTTCCACTCCCCAATTTTATTACCCGTCACGGTCTATTATAAGCACTTATCTCTATTTTCTACAAAATTCTCTCTACTATAATAAACTCTTGAAGGGCTGGTATCATGTCTGTCGGCTGTTTGTTTTTTAAGATTTATTTATTTGAGAGAGAGAGAGAGAGATGGGGAGAGAGCATGAGTGGGAGGGGCAGAGGGGGAGAGAGAGAGAATCTCAAGTAGACTCCTAGCTGAGCACAGAGTCCAGTGCGGGGCTCGATCGCATGACCCTGAGACCAAGACCTGAGCTGAAACCAAGAGTCAGATGCTTAACTGACTGCACCACCCAGGTGCCCCTGTCAGCTGTTTTACTGGCAGTCTGTACATCACCTGGCCCTTCTATAAATATACTCCAAATAAATAATCAGAGATACAGTCCAACATTTAGGTTTATAGACATCCCTCACAGCATGTATGTAATAACAAATTCTGTTTCCTTTATTTGAAGACTCACATTTTGGCTTCTAAATGTTCCTGATATTAGGATGTGTCTCTATTCCATATGCATGTTTAATGTATAATATTTCCAAAAAGCTTTTGAGTTAATAGCAGATCTTACAACCAACAGTTACTCGGAATCAAGTAAATGTGCTCAAAACAACCTAAATGTTCAACAGTAGGGGATGCTACATAATGAAATATCACACAGTCATTAAAAAAAAAAAACCATCAAGTTGCTAGGAATATTAAAATGGGAGAATGTTCATGGTACAATAATGAGTGAAAAAACAAGATAAAACACTGTATAAATAATATACTGATTTTATTTTATTTTTAAAAGATTTTATTTATTTGACAGAGAGATAGCAAGAGCAAGAACACAAGCAGGAGGAGTGGGAAAGGGAGAAGCAGGCTTCCACAGAGCAGGGAGCCCGATGCGGGGCTCGATCCCGGACCCTGGGATCATGACCTGAGCCGAAGGCAGACGCTTAACGACTGAGCCACCCAGGCGCCCCACTAATTTTGTTTAAAAAAGGTGTGGACATGCACACCAGGATCCATGCAATGGAAGAGCCCAACAGCAAATGTTAACATCTCATGGTGATGGCATTATGTGTGTTTTAAAATTTACCCTATCACTTTCAAATATTCTGAATTTTCTAATGAGCATATATTATTTTATATCAAACTATTTAAAAAAATTTTTCAGATCTTGGGCGCTTGGGTGGCTCACTCGTTAGGCGTCTGCCTTCGGCTCAGGTCATGATCTCAGGGTCCTGGGATCGAGCCCCGCATCAGGCTCCCTGTTCAGTGGGAAGCCTGCTTCTCCTTCTCCCATTACCCCTGCTTGTGTTCCCTCTCTCGCTATGTCTCTCTCTGTCAAATAAATAAATAAAATCTTTAAAAAAAATTTTCTTCCCCAGATCTTGACTTATTATCCACATGGCTATGTATTCACCACACTTTTCTAAGAATATCTTCTCTTGAATATATCCTTGCCAGCAGAGCTATATACAATTTGAAAAATGAATTTATGCTTTTGCCATTCAGGAAAAGTCATATTATATTACTGCCAGTTAATTATTTTTAATTTTTTATTTAATGAAGTATGCAACTTACAAAAAGCTTAAAATGAGAATGTGGCTTCTTTTGTTGCTTTTAAAATAATCTATGCATGCCTTTGGTTTCAAGTTTCTCAGTCATCTCATTTCAGTCTGCCATTTAGAGGAACACTGAATAATTATGATAAAAATGATAGCAAGATAGTCCCTCTTAAATAGTTAAGAAAAATACGTTTATATTGGGACAAAAAGTGCAAAATCCTAGTGATAGATCTTTGAAGTAGAATCCTTGGAACTGCCCCAATAGCAAAGGATCAAAGTAAGACTGTAAAAAGGATACAAAGAGAACTAGGGTGACTGAGAAAGAAGATCCAGAAAAAAGCATGTTAAGACACTGACAGATTCTTTCCTTGATCCAACTTTAGTTAGGCTCCTGAACCTTCTCCTAGGTCCATCTGTGCACTTCCTTATAAAATCCAGTTTTAACAAGAACCTTGTTAAGTCAGTTCAGCTGGAACCCCCCAGCCCCACCACCCTCGGCATATGATCATTCTCCATATCTGATCAGCTTCTACATCATCCATCACCCTCCAGATGATGTCTGATCACCCAGCCCTACCTTCAGCAAGATCTTATTAGGCTGGTTTAGTCAAAATCCTCCCCGCTTACCTCTGATGTTTCCTCTTCGTAATTTTCTCTCCACTCTGCTACTTGATTATAAATTCCTGTTTATCCACACTGTATATGGAATAGAGTTCAATCTTTCTCCCACTGCAATGGTCCCTACATGGCCCCCCTTGAATAAAGTCTGTCTTACCATCTTCAACAGTGTCATGGATATTGTTTTTCTTTAATGACTTTGAAGCAGAATATAAACACCAGCTGATAAATTTATATAATAAACAACAGGGAAATATAAGTAACAAACAAAATGTACAGGCCTTAGAAATAGCTCTGTAGCAAAAAAGGTCAGTGAGAGACAGTAAATTAGGGTTACTGGACAGGGTAGTTCAAATAAATAGTAAAGATAGGAAATAAGACTATAAATACCAGCTAATGAACTTTTTTTTAAAACAATTTTATTTATTTGACAGAGAGACAGATAGCGAGAGCAGGAACACAAGCAAGGGGAGTGAGAGAGGGAGAAACAGGCTTCCTGCCAAGCAGGGAGCCCGATGTGGGACTCGATCCCAGGACCCTGGGATCATGACCTGAGCTGAAGGCAGACGCTTAACGACTGAGCCACCCAGGCGCCCTAATGAACTTATTATATAATGAAAAAAGAAAAGGAGAATACAAACGGCAGAATAATTCCCTTTGCAGGCAAAAGTGGAAAAGGCTTTAGGTAAAGAAAAGGATAAATTACATGATATATGTAATTATATACATGATATATACATGATATATATACATGATATAATTACATGATATACCTAGCATCTCACTATACATTGCTGTGAGACAAAATGCCCTATTTTATTTTCCAAACAGGGATATGATCATCTGCTTAAGAAAATTACTATGAAGTCTACACACTCCTAGTCTTGTTAAGGAATTACTTTTTTCTTTTTATTACTAAATCTCATTTACTAAGCATATCTTTTATCAAAGATGATCACATTTGCTAAAATCCTAATGACTGCTTATTTGCTTTTGCTTTGTAAGGAGCATATGAAATTCTAATAGTTGATCAGCCATTTGCAGAGGCATGGTTATATATCTCCTTATCCTGCAATGAGTTCTTGGATCTTTCTTTCAGACTAAAATCTACCTGAAAATGTAATACTTGGGGCTCAGTCTGGAAATGAGAGACCTTGGGGTTATATACAAGATTAAAAGCAAGAAAACAAGGCAGGAAAATTTAAAGTTGAAATCTTCCCTTCTTAATGCTCTCCTTACTTCCCTTTTCTGCTTTATTTTTCTTCACAAATCTTATCACTGATAGGTTACTTATCTTACATATTAAGTTTCTTTGTTTCCTCCTCCTCCTCCTTTTGTTGATTTGTTCATTGCTAAACTCCCAGTGAATAGGACATTGCCTCACATACAGTCGGGGTTCCATAAATATTTGCCAAATGAATGAATGAGTAAACTAATGCTATTAAAAAGGAAATAAAAACTACTTAAATTAACAGTACTAGTATGAAATAATTCAAACAATTAGGATACTTTACAAACATAGGAAAAATAAGTAAACTGATGACTAGTCTATTCTGATGGAAAATTCTCATTCATTTCTGAAAAATAGAACATCGTATCTAGTACAATCATCTGGAAAGTTTGAACCCCCATAATGTTTAACATCTCTTCAAGAGTCGCATGCTCCACTGACATAATTCTTTTACTTTACTGCATAGCACTCCTTCTCCAAATATGTAAATGGATACTGGAATGAAAATTTTCCAGACCTCCACGCTTTATGAATGAGACATCATGAACATGGTACCTGGAGTAAGGAGACCTGAGTTCCACTCCTAACTTTGCCAGTAACCCAAGCTCAAGACTCCTACCAACACATAATAATGCCACTGTCTTCAGGGTTAGACTATTTGACTTCAACCATTGCTTCATGTAGTTCTTTACTTGGGAAGATGGTGCCTACAAATCTATCTTGCTCCTCAGAGTATTATTCTATCTTCTTAGGGGCCAACTATTTTAACAGAGTCCAGTTTAAGGCAGAAGTGAGGTATGTGAGGGCTCTTTCATTGTGGATGATCTTGTTACATTGGGTACACAAAATGGAAGTGGCATTGAGCCACCTGAATTTTCAGAAGGCAACTAGAGAATCAATGAAGGGAATAAAAAAGAATTAGAATTACGCCTTTTGACCTAAATGGCCCAAACTAAATAAGTTATATTAAGGTGGCTTAAAAGTATGATGTTTCTTTCAGATGATCTGTGAAACTATGTATTACAAAATTTTTGGTACCTCTTTCTCATAGTACACATTTATGTTCAATATTTTAGGCTATTCAAAATTTCCTGGGGGCTACCAAAGCACAGTTTCCAAATCCAAAATTCTTGAAGTAACTGAGCCAGATAGTATGTATATGTGGTTTAACAGTTAAGGGCTTGAGCCCCCAAATCAGCAGAGCTAGATTTGAATCTTAGTTGCACCACTTCCTAGCTATGTGATCTTGGAGCAAGTTGTTGAATCTCTCTGAACCTCATTCATAAAATGGGTAAAACAATATAGGTTTTATATATAGGGATATGCTTGTAAAAAGGAGCTAAAATGTACTCAGTGCAGTCAGCAGAGAAGGCAGTGTAGAATCAGCTTAATATTAGCTATTATTATCAGCAGATCAACTCCATAACCACTCCCCTCTTGGCGTGGAGAAGGCTCCACTGGCAGGAAAGGTATTTGGAAGCAGAAAAAAGGAAAGAATAATTACTTCAATGCACTGATGAACATTTCTAAGTTTTCTGACTGAGCTCTGTTAAGGGGTATATATTTATGATGATAAATACTAGACTCTGAAAGGAAAAGCAGCAGCAATGTAAATGGTACTGTAACTGTTTTCCTTAATCCTAATCCATACACACCACTTTTTCCCTTTTGATGTGTTTGCTACCACTATAGCTTTCTCACATTTGGAACTAAATGAATCAATTATTCTAACACATTTAAAGGAACATTTAAAGGAACACCTTCAGCTAGGAAAATGGTAAGGGGTTCATTCTTTTCAGGGTATTAAAAATAGGGTATTAGCAGTACAAACACAAGAATACACAAATATTACCACATATACATGCACCCCAAGAAATTCCAAATACCACAGTACCTAGCTTAGAACAGTGTTTACCAAATTAAACCAACTGTTACCATCACATATTATACAATTTACCATGTTTTCCTTTTTCCTGACCAACAGAATCATGACAAACATTTTAGGAAATAAAGAGGCAAGTACCAAAAATTTGCAACATGTAAATTTAGCAGTTCATTTAAAAAAATAGAAACATCATTTAAACCATCTTTTGAGAACCTTCCCATTATTTAGTTTGGGCCATTTAGGTCAAAAGACATCATTCTACCTCTTTTTTATTCCCCTCACTGATTCTCTACTTACCTTTTGAAAATTCAGGTACCTCAATGCCACTTCCTTATTGTGTACCCAGTCTTTACCGCAGTCTTCTATCCCATTTCTTTGCCACAGACTGGTTTTTTCCTTTCCTCCTCTGGGCCACTTTTATAATAAGGTGATACGTGTTGTAGAATGTTAAAGGAGTATTTTCAGGTGAGAAAGGGGCAAATGATTCCAACTTGTCCAAGGTTCCTGGTTAGCGGTTAAGAATGAACTAAATCCCAGAATTATTGATTTCCGATTCTAAGCTTTCTTTGCAACTTACTGTATTTCCCTTTAATACTTTCCTTTGTGTCCTTTCTTGTAAAACCCTCCTTTATTCACTTGTTAATAAAACACTTGTATTCCCTCAAAATCCCTTAAACCCAAAGAACTCTTTTCAATTCTAATCATATTCAGATATTTTCTGAATGGAATCATCTGCCATAAAGAATGATAGGGTTTATCTTTGTTTTTGATTGTTTTTGTAATTTTTGAACTTGATACTTAAAAAGTACAAAGGTGGTGTTATCGGTAGAACTGTGTCCCCCCCTCAGCTTCCCATGATATGTTGAAGTCTTAAACTCAATACCTATGAACGTGATCTTATTTGGTAATAGCGTCTTTGCAGATGTAATCCACTTAAGATGAGATCGTTAGGGTGGGCCCTAATCCAATGGGACTGGTGTCCTCATAAGAAGAAGGAAATTTGGACTCAGACACAGAGGGAAATGAAGACAGAGACAGAGACTGGAGTCAGCACTGTTAGAAGTCAAGGAATGCCTGAGGCCAGCAGAAGTTGAAGAAGCAAAGAAGGCTCCTTCCTTAGAGGTCCTGGAGGTAGAATGGCCCTGCCAGTAACTCGGTTTTAGACTTCCAGCTTCCAGAATTGTGAAAGAATAAATTTCTGTTGTTTTAAAAGCCATCAAATTTGTAGTACTTTGTATAGCAGTCCTAGGAAACGAATACAATGAAAGTATAATTTTTCTAATTCCATTAGACAGTATTAGCATTATATTTAAATAGTCACTTAAAGTGAAAGTATTCCTAAGTGTACATTACTTTAAAAAGGAAAAAAAATCTCTGTCTTTGGATTTTTTACACGATGGAATTAAAAGTCAAATACTCACAGAATGCCAATCCATATTCCAAATGGACTGATTTGGCCTCTGAAGAAAGTAATCAGATCGTAAGATATTTAATGATCACAATGCCCCATGAGAGCCGCACAGCACTGCACTCTTCACTTACCCCTTCAACCCACTGCTCAAGCTCAAGTGAAGAACGTGCTTGCTTACTTGTTATTAGCTGGTCCTGTTGCCAAGACATCAGACTGTAACTTTGGAAAGAACCCTTGCTCATATTTGCCTTGACCAATTTTCATATCAAGCAGATGTGGGTGGATTGCCGTGTGATCCATTTTCATCAGTCGCTGCTCAATTGATTGGGCTATAAATTAAATTTATAACAAATTAGAGGCATTTCATTGGCTAAACCTTAAAACAATGCTTCCTCCAGTCATGCACCAAGGAACTCAATCTTTCTGACACTCTAAAATAGATTTTTATAAAAGCTCTTGAGAAATCAGTGTAATGTAAGTATAAAAAGGTTAATTTTAAGTGAATACTAGATGACTAATTTTCATGGTATGTTCTGCCTCTGTCAAAAGCAGGGCAGCAGGGTTGAAAAATCTTTAGTACTGAAACAAGTTTCCCTTAAGTGGGATATTCAGCATTTTAATACTTCAATATTTCAATATTAAATATATAAGAAAAATATTTTCTTAATGAAAATATGGTTCTAAGTACAACATTTAAGAAAACGATGGCAAATAAAATATTGACCTTGAACTGCGAGACAGGGAAGGAAAAGCAAGCACAGTAGCCTTATATTACTTTATTTCTTTGTACAAAGACCCATTAAATATCCATAGTTCTCCATTTGTAAAAACAAGAAATGGTGTAAAGTTTATTACTTCACTTTTAGCAACAGTCACATTCTCATTAGTAGGAGTCATTCAGGAGTGTTTATTAGATCAAGAGGGGTAATGCAGAGAACAATAAAATAAGCAGGCATTTAGAAAATGTCCAGAGGATAAGAAACTGACCTTTTGAAGAATAAAATAGCCAAAGTTAAAAGATAGGAATTGCTAACATTTCTATTTAAAACCACTTAAAGTTAGGAGGGTATCTCCAAGACCCAAGAAATAATGAACTATTTCTCTGGTAGAAAAATCTGATCTTAAATGTTTTTATGAACTGAATTTTCAAGAGAAAATATATTTGTGAAGCAAGACTAAGTCTTTAATTCTTTGCCTACAGAATACTAAAATGGGAGAACAAGCAGTAATTGTGGTGGTGTCATAAACAGAAAGCACTCTGGGAGCTGTTAATCTTTGGATTTAAGAGAAGTAAAAAGGTATTTTTATAAGTATTTCATGGAACCAGTTTATTTTGCCTACTTCAATATCAGCAGATTGAGTACTGCTGGTTATTCCCCATACATAGTCTTAAAAACTTTCTTTTTGAGTGGAGAGGGGTCTGTCCCAGACATATTCCACACCTGTCAAAAGAATATGCTTAATACCATCTTGTGTGAGATGAATGCTTCACCTAAGCCTTTATAATTCATATGAACTTACCCAAAACTTTTTTTTTAAGCCTTTTTTTTTTTTTTTTAAGATTTTCTTTATTTATTTGACAGAGAGAGACACAGCGAGAGAGGGAACACAAGCAGCGAGAGTGGGAGAGGGAGAAGCAGGCTTCCCGCTGAGCAGGGAGCCCGATGTGGGGCTTGATTACAGGACCCTGGGATCATGAACTGAGCTGAAGGCAGACGCTTAATGACTGAGCCACCCAGGCGCCCCCTTACCCAAAACTTCTTGAATTTCACTTTATTTTTAATCTGTAACTTGTAACTTCTCTTAAAACATAGTCCATATGGTCTTTGTTGGGTGAAAAGAATGCCATGTTTTAACGTGAAATGGTATTTAATTTCCAATGATGCCCTCTGGCTCTCCACAACCCTATCTATATTCTCTGTGCTTCCTAATATTTATAAAACACTTAATTAACAGATGGTTCAGGCAAAATAAAGCTTAGATTCATGGCATGGAATTCTCTGAAGTCCCTGCCAATTTTATGTTCCATGAAATACTACAAAATTCCATCTCTGCCAATGAATGCTTCTGTTCTCATGAAAGGGAAAAAAAAGCAGCTTCAGTTTTTCCACTGGATTTAGAATGACAGAGAAATCCATCTGATACTGAGTTATTCTCCTTCAGTCAGGAAGCTTTTTAAAAACAAAAAGCTTGATTCACAATGAATTACTCTGGGGTTTATACTGAAGATTGCCATAGGGAGCATAATGCAATGTTACTTTTCAGTAATTATACCACCACTGAATACTGAACATTCAGAAATTTATTAAATGCCTGCTTTGAGAGGTCATGGGCCTGTTAGATTTTCAAGGGTTTGTGCCAATACTCATTTTCTGTGATTGGTAAGAAAAAAAGAAAAACTCTGCATTACTATCAACTTGTCTTTCTGCACAGAAATCATAAGGTTCTGGTGCCACAATATCAACAGCAGATAGCCTCTGCCTAAAGAGTTCACCTGCAAATCAAAATTCTTTTTAGTTAGAGGCAAAACAAAAATAAAAACAAAACAACAAAGGACAAAAAACCAACACAATAAAAATCCATACAAAACAACAAAATGCCAATCTCTGTAGTTTTTGTTGGGGGGGGTGGGAAGAGGATAATTTTACTTGATGAAAGAAATAACTGCACCATTTATGGGGGATAGACGGCAGTCACAGCCAGCTGCCTCCTTTTACTTAAAAAAAGAAGTCTTTGATAAGTTAGGTTCCTTGGAGACTACTGCTTTAGCCCAATCTCATATTCATATGTTAAAAATATAATGGTATATTTTCAAGAGAATTATATAATTTCTGTGATGACAGTGGGAATGTCAAACTTTTTGAGAGGCTGACAGAAAATCTATTTTAATTGAAAAGATTTTCTGGAAGCACACAAATAAAGGAATCACTGCTTAGCTCCATTAAAAAAATTCTGTCAGGAAGGGAGGAATGAAATTTTCTCAACAAGGCATTATATTTTTCACATGGCTATTAAAGCACTGAAAGTCATACTGTTCTCTGAATAGGCACAGACAATTTCCTTCATTCCACTCCCTCAATTTCCAGAAACACAGAGGTAACTGCCACTTCCTGAAGGGGCCCCAAGGATCTACCCTCAATAAGTGGGAATACAACAGAATGATGTTTCAGCGAGTTATCAAAGAGACCTCTCTTAAGACTATATAAAGACATCATTTACATATTTTTCCTTAAATATGCTACAACTACAGCATCACCACTTCTGTGACTTTGATCTATTTAAATAAAGTGAGAAAGGTAAGCATAGAAACAGAGCAAGAAACTCTTTCCTGCCTCTTTTTGCTCCAGAGGAAAACTTGCTCAAATAGCTTCTACATTAGAAGGGGGAAAAAAATGAAAAAAAGGGACACTCAAGTGATGGGTATCCGTTTATTTGGCAAAGAAAGCGTTAGGAACAAGGTATAAACGTATAAAATTGTGTGGATTGGTAACTGTAATAAATAAAGTATTTATTTATTTGTCAGCGAGAGAGAGAGAGCACAAGCAGGGGGGGCGGCAGGCAGAGGGAGAGGCAGGCTCCCCGCTGAGCAGGGAGCCCAACGCAGGGCTCGATCCCAGGACCCTGGGATCATAATCTGAGCTGAAGGCAGACACTTAACTGACTGAGCCACCCACGCACCCCACTTCACATGTTTCTTTACTAAATAAACATCTAATGTGGTATTAAGGCTTCAGGTACTAGAATTAGTCAAATCTGAGTTCAAATCATGCTCCATCAATCACTAGCTATGCAATCATAAGCAAGTTACTTAACCTCTCAGCTTTCTCAACTGTAAAATGAGGACACTAATAAAACAAAAGTAAATGTGCTTACACTCCCTCATTGTTAAGATCAAAGGCAAAATGCATGTAAAACATGTGGTATGATGTTTGGCACATAGTAAGTACTCAGTAAATATTGGCTATTAATATGATTATTTATTTAATGGACTATATTACTGCCAGACAAGAATGGCCAAGACTCATGATTCTCTAAGGGAAAAACTGTGTCCGAGTTGGAAAAACTCTAATTTGAATACAGGAATCCAGAGATTTAATTTCAGTAAGTCAAACTATTAAAAATTAATGGCCCCACTAAAAAGTAAATATACTGTTACAGTTATGTAAATTAGGCAGCATCTCAGATTTATTAAATTCATACTTACCTTTCCTTTAATGAAGAGAAAAGAAGTGAGAAGTAAAAAGCAACATAAGCAGCAAGAAAAATTTACATTTTTTTCAATTAAGGCAATAAAAGAGAATAAGACAAAATTGACAGCAACCTTATGGTTATATTCCATTCAATTTGTTACTGTTTTTTCCCCCCTTCTTTCTTTCTTCTTTTTTTTTGGGGGGGGGGAAGGGCAGAGGGAGAGGGAGAGAGAAAGAATCTTAAGCAGGCTCCATGCCCAGCATGGAGCTGGATGCGGGGCTCTATCTCAAGAACCTGAGATCATGACCTGAGCCGAAATCAAGAGTTGGATGCTTAACTAACTAAGCCATCCAGGCGCCCCTGTTTTTTCCTCTTCTAAGGGCAGAGGAATGTCAAGTAGGAATGGAATGGACATTAACTCACAGAAACAGAAGGAAACAAAACTACAGAAAGCACCTGATATAGTATAAAGGATTAACCATGAAGTCTAAAACTGAAAATTAATTTTCGGTTTATAAGGCCAACATTGTGTAAAAAGAAACGATCATGGATTTTAATTTTAAAAGGCATGACAAAGGTACCTGCTTCTTTTAAAGTGCTGCATTTCTGATAAATAGATGTCCTCAAGGTGGGTGCCCTTACATTATACAGTCTCATCTTCTCAATCCGAGAGTCAAAGACCCGAAGCAAAGAATCCTTCTCTTCCCACTGAGACATAATTTTATTATCAATAAAGGTGGCAAACATCTGTGTTTCAATGAAGCGTGAAAGAAATGGCAGGTAAGGCTCAGGCTGGTCGGAGAGAAAGGAAGCCTGTAATGAGATAATTAGAAATTATTAGTGCAAGAAGACTATCTTACTACTATGTGATAAATCTGAAAATTTGTTGGTGAGGTCATTTTTTAAAAATCATGTAACGCTTAGGCCTTTAGCACTGATCCCACCTTTCAAAATTGATTTACATTCTGGTACTCACTAATCATTAGGTAGAAAAGAGGGCATTACTAATGAAAGAGGGTGGATCAAGTTATCGTCAATCATCCTCTTACCAATAATTTTTCAGCCTTTCCCAGTGAGCTGTAATTTTTTTTCTGCTCTCTATTCCTAGCCTATGCAGTATACTGCTGAGTCATAAGGCACTTACATGATCAATGAGTATGACTGAGATATATACATAAGTAATAACCTTTAAAAAACATGGAATTTGTGCTTATGGGTGAAATCTTGTTTGTCAAGTGGATGTTTTTCTAGGCCCCAACACTGTTTGAGACTGATGGATGAGTGCTAATTCAAGATCAAACTCCTTCCAAACCTGTGTTGATTAAAGAGTCTGGGCCTTGGGGCACCTGGGTGGCTCAGTTGGTTGGGCGACTGCCTTCGGCTCGGGTCATGATCCTGGAGTCCTGGGATCGAGTCCCGCATCGGGCTCCCTGCTCAGTGGGGAGTCTGCTTCTCCCTCTGACCCACCCCCCTCCATGTGCATTCTCTCTCTCAAATAAATAAAATCTTTAAAAAAAAAAAAAAAAGAGTCTGGGCCTTAACAACTAAAAAAGGTATTGCCTGAAAAACCATCCAAAGCAAGCTGGGCCTTTAGAAAACATGTACAACCAGCTGCATGTTCCTGTTACCAGCTTGTCTGGTGCATGGAATGGTTCAGTAAATTGTGATCAGTTCCTAATTCAAAGTGTTCTTTTTCTGTGGTTCTTCAGGTCCATGTGTTTACAGGAATTCTAGTCACAGTTTGATACTAGCTGCAATTTGGGAGTGAATTATTATTTCAGCTCCTGGGTTGGTTTTGCTTTTTACTCTTTTGAGTAGGTGCAGTGTGGCAGAAGCTAGAAGGTGGAAGATGGAAGGGTAAGTTCTGACATAAGATTAGTCTCCTTAATACTCACTGGCTTCTTCCTAGCATATTTATTTTTCATTCTAAAATTTAGGAAGCCTTTAAAAAAGTTCCTTATAGAAACCCACTTATTCAATTTAAGTGCCACCAGGGTTCAGATGTGTTTACATAAATCCAAATAGCCAATGAAAGGTTCATAGTAGTCTCTATCCTCTTCAAAAGATATTTTACAGATAAATATCAATTTTACTTTTTCTAGAGCAAACAGCTTCTCCTCTCCCTCTAAATGGGCCAGATATCTGGCTTTTGATATTCAGACCCTCGTGGACTACAACACTTAGGTTAGCAAAGACTTGGCTTGGAGGACTAGCATGTGATAGTCCTGTACATTTTCCTAGTGAAAAATGAAATAATTACAAGCCTTCTGGAATCCAAATGAAACTTTCATTTCTCTAGTGGTTATATAAAAAGAATTCCATTTATAGTTTGAAATTACATAAAGATTAAGAAGGAAAAAAGTACCAGTGCTTGATTTAGATAAAAATTTGAATTGCCCCAAGGATAAATCATGAATGTACACAGATTAGTTCCGAGTAGGACAGGAAAAAAAACGGTTAAGCTTAATAAGAAAGGAACCTAAAAGTAGGAATACATTTGGAGAAGTGAAGGCTTCTTAATTTATTAAAGAAGTTTTCTCAAACATAAAATGCATCAGAACTTCTGCTGAATGTAGTTTATAAACTTGAAGTGAAAAAATGTCTGATGAAATCAGAAAATAATCTTTGATACTATCAACCTTTACAAAAAAATGTTTATTAATATTTACTTGTCAGAGACTCCACAATTGTAGATTAGCCTCTTAGAATACATTAGGCCTTTTTAGAGGTCTTTCATGACACAAAGCTGCCATTTAGCAAAAAACCATAATGCATTCTAATAGCAACATGATGCCTTGGCAATCAGAGAGGCACGGGACTGAACTACACTCTAGTGACCTGAAAGAGTTAATGCACACCTCTAAGTGCTTTTGTCTGGAAAACAAAAACAAGCAAAAAGACTGGTGGATATGTCCAGAAAATCTGCCAGAAGAATACTCTATAGTAAACCTTAGAAAGAAGCTTCAACTTCAGCAGGACAATTGAAAGCCAGTGTCATTTTCTGTCTTCCTTTCCCATAAACTTTGGAACAGAACCTTAGACTTACAGTCATGAGACCTAATTCATTCACTTTTTCTCTCTTTTGATCCTAAGATGAGGTAAAACTTTGTCTTCTGAAACTAAAGTGCTATCTTTACATGGATAAGTTGAGATGTCATCATAGGATGAAGACAAAATATAAGAATAAGTTCCTAATGGGAAGGGGGAGAGGAAAAATCTGTAGTTAAAAAAGTTAGCAAAATCAGTAAGACAGCCCACTAAGAGCCATAAAAAAAGGGAAACGAAGTGTTTTTTTTTTTACTTTGTCAAAGTTCTGCATCTGTTCTCGGTTGGTCAGCCAGGATTCCATGTCCTGGGCAGTCTGAATCACAAACGCTTCATAATCTGCAAACATCTGTGTAAAGCGGTTAGCAAAGACCTCACGAAGCTGCACGTTGAGCTGGTAGTCCCTTAGTTCTGCCTCTTCACACTGCAGTTTTAAATCCTTTTCTTTTTCACTCAGTGTGGCAGAGAGATCCATTTTTTCCACGGTCACACCGGTCCGCTTGGCCAGAGCTTGGAGGCGGGCTATGGTTTCATTGCCCTTCAGTAACTCGTACATGCTGATGTTGTTACTGGAGACGTTGCCATTCTTCTTGTCGTTAACCAAGTCCTTCAGAACCAGATTCTTCAGTTTTGTGGCACTCTCACTGCAATGGAGGCTGCCCTCAGGAGGGATTTCAAATTGAAGAAGCACTTCAGAGAGTTCCTGGATAAAATCCACCTTATTGGGGAACTGTGGAAATTCTTCAGGCAGTTCAATAAAATGGTTGTCAATATCCACAAAACACAAATTAGCCTGAAAGAAAAAGAATACAAAGGTTTTAAAATAACATTTTTATATTCTAAAATATTCTTGCCAACTATTAAAAACAAACTCATAGATTACACACTGCCTCTTTTTAAACTGAGATATAACTGACACATAACATTTTGTTTCAGGTGTGTGATTCAATAAAAATTATGAAATGATCACCACAGTAAGTCTTATTAGTTAACATCCATCACCACACATAATCACAATTATTTTCGTGTGACAAGAACTTTTAAGACCTTACAATGCCTTTTATGTTAACTTTCTGAAGGTTAAGCATTGTTATTCTTTAAAAATAAATTTCTTGGGTGCCTGGGTGGCTCAGTCAGTTAAGCGTCTGCCTTCAGCTCAGGTCATGATCCCAGGGTGCTGGGATCAAGTCCCACATCAGGCTCCCTGCTCGGCAGGACTCTGCTTCTCTCTCTACTCCTCCCCACTGCTTGTGTTCTCTCTCTCTCAAATAAAATCTTTAAAAAAATAATAAAAATAAAAATAAATTTCTTTTTCCAGCATTTTTTCCCTAGTATTCTATACCATATTTAATAAAAATGGATAATTTTCTCTGGGTCTTAGCAATTTGTTATCACCTGGACACGATTCTGTAATATATGACATCTCTTCAGCATTCCTAAATGAGTACCTTACAAACAGAAGGTACTGGGTAAAATGAGCACTGGATGAATCCAGTCGGAACTTTCTATGCCATTCCACTTCTATGACCATTTGTAATTTAGAATTAATAATAACTGCTAAATTTTAGCAGCTGTAGTCCCCACAAATGGGATGAAATTGGCAAAGAACAATCCAATTCACAGAATATCCACAAATTTTCACTTTATCCAAAATTAGCTTCAACCTCTTGGCAAAACCATTTCAGAAGTTATTAGACAAACAGCAGGAGGCAGAGAGTGGTAGAGGTAAGTGCTCAGACAATTACAAATGATTACCCCTTGAATAATTAAGAGCTGATTCAGGAGATATTTTTGAGTTGAAAAAAAAAAGAGGAAATAGAAATCAGAGGAAAAAATTTTTTGAGTTTGCTTACACTATAGATTTTGAATTTATATTGAATAAAAAGACTTTTAAATATTTTCCAAATAATTATGAACAATTCAAGGGGCCAAGTACATGCATGCAATTCTCATTATCCCTCAGGTACATGATTATAGTAGACTCCAAAACATTTTACTTTTCCTGTTCATACCCTCTTAATCAGAACAAGGTTGTCAGTGTAAAGGAAGATTGTGCTCATGGACTGTGGAAGGGTGGAGGCCAAAGGTATAGCCGATCACATAAAACTGAATCTGACTACATTAGTGGCTGGACAGAGGGCACAGGGTGGAAGTCAACCAACAGAAGAAGTTTCACTTCAAGTTTCCCCATCTCTCCCACAGCCCTGCCACCCAGGTCAGCAAGGAGACAATTCACACTACCCTTTGATCCTGTGTGGCAACGTAAGATGAAAACAGAAGAGCAAACAGTTGGGTTTTTATTTTTCTCTTTTGATCCCTGCTCTTTATGTCAGGTGCTAAAGCACATAAAGTACAAATTTCTATATTTAGCTCAATCAAAACTCAAGATTTCCCCCATTTAAAAACAGAGAATCAACAGTGCTTCCTCTCAAGCCTGACGTGACCTCTGAATCCAACTCTTTAATTCTGCAGATGAGGAAACTGAGGCCCAAGAAGTTAGGCGACTTCCTGACACCTGTTCCCCGATAAGCATCATCAAACAGCCTGGTGGCTTAAAAGATTTTTTGCCTCCCATTTTCCTCATCTCCAACATCAGTAGTTTCCTTTAAATAAAGTAAGAGATGAAGTCAAATCTTCCTGAAGACAGTACTGCTGCCTACAGCTTTCTTTAAATCCACATCATTATATACGTATCTATAGGCTCTAGGAAAGCAGAATGTGTTGAAAGGCTTAGGGGGAGAAAGTAGGTCACTGTAATTCAAATGGATGATTCAGTATCTTTAAAAATGGAAGAAAAAAATTCACTAACTTGCTAATCTAAATGTTAGCCAACCAACCTCCCACCACTTACATTTTGTACTGTGTTCTTCATTAATGCCTTCCTGCTATCCTTTTCTATCCTTCTTCTATAAAAGAAAAAATGCTACATCTGGGAAATTTTAAGGCTTGTTATGCTCATACAATCACTGATGATCTGAAAGGGTACGGGAAGGTGCATGTTCCAGCACCACACTACTGGCCTGTCTTCATGCTCCCATGAGTCTCTCATACCCTCCCTATGACTGCTTAGATGGGCCCAAGTTGGGGCTTTGATTATCACAAAATGAAAACAGGATTAACTTGTGTTATGAAGACTTTTTTTTTTTTTAAGATTTTATTTATTTGACAGAGAGAGAGACAGTGAGAGAGGGAACACAAGCAGGGGAAGTGGGAGATGGAGAAGCAGGCTTCCCGCGGAGCAGGGAGCCCGATGCAGGGCTCGATCCCAGAACCCTGGGATCATGACCTGAGCCGAAGGTGGATACTTAAGGACTGAGCTAACCCAGGCGCCCCGTTATGAAGACTTAATGAAGAAAAATCAAAAAGCCTTTTTTCTAAAACAAAGAACTCCATACAATAGGGCATATGGATAAGTCACTTTTTAAATATTAATACCATTAAACTAAAAAATTATTATCAGAAGAACTCAAGAAATTTTATATACACAATAAGAAATACACTTGACTCTCAGTTTTACATTGTTTTAGGACTAGAAATATTTCTATATCTTAATTGATCAATGCTGCTCACACATTCATGGTAAGTTATCACTTCTAGTTAAAAATGAAAAACATGGGGGCGCCTGGGTGGCTCAGTCATTAAACGTCTGCCTTCGGCTCAGGTCATGATCTCAGGGTCCTGGGACTGAGTTCTGCACTGGGCTCCCTGCTCAGCGGGGAGCCTGCTTCTCCCTCTCCCTGGGCTCGTGTTCCCTCTCTCGACGTCTCTCTCTGTCAAATAAATAAATAAAATCTTAAAAAAAAAAAAAAAAGAAAAGAAAAACATGGGATGCCTGGGTGGCTCAGTCGTTAAGCGTCTGCCTTTGGCTCAGGTCATGGTCCCAGAGTCCTGGGATCGAGCCCCGCATCAGGCTCCCTGCTCGGCGGGAAACCTGCTTCTCCCTCTCCCACTGCCCTTGCTTGTGTTCCCTCTCTCGCTGTCTCTCTCTGTCAAATAAATAAGTAAAATCTTAAAAAAAAAAAAAAAAAGAAAAACATTCCCTCAAAAGAAAGGCAACAATGACTTGAAGTTTAATCATTTCTTCTGCCATGAAGCTTTCCTATGTCCCTACCCTAAAGGCATTCTGATTTCCTCTGCATATATACTTAGTTCATTCATTCCTCTTCCTTATTTTTTTAACCTGTTATACTTGTAAATGACTTATTTTGGAAAGCAGAAATTATATCTTATTTATCTTAATGTCTCCTAATGTATCCTACACTGGTAGTGTATGAGACCACTGGTGAATGAATGAATAAGGCTCAAGAAGATGGTCATTTTGTGGCACCCCAAAAATGTACACAGGAGGAGGAGGTATCCAGGAATGTGAGGCCAGGGCAGCTCTCTCCATGCTTAGCAGCTCTCTCCCTCCCACAGAGGGCCACCTGGGTGGCTCAGTCGGTTAAGCGTCTGCCTTCAGCTCAGGTCATGATCCCAGGGTCCTAGGATCGAGCCCCGCATCGGGCTCCCTGCTCAGTGGGAAGCCTGCTTCTCCCTTTCCCCCTGCTTGTGTTCCCGCTGTCACTGTCTCTCTCTCTGTCAAATAAATAAATTCTTTTTTTTTTTTTTAAAGATTTTATTTATTTATTTGAGAGAATGAGATAGAGAGAGAGAGCATGAGAGGGGATAGGGTCAGAGGACGAAGCAGACTCCCCGCCGAGCAGGGAGCCCGATGCGGGACTCGATCCAGGGACTCCGGGATCATGACCTGAGCCGAAGGCAGTCGCCCAACCAACTGAGCCACCCAGGCGCCCCAAATAAATAAATTCTTAAAAAAAAAAAATTCCCACAGAAAAAATAAAATAAAATATTCCTATAGAATCTCAGGGTAAGATACAACAAAAAGAAAGTGGAAGAGCAATTCTAATTTAGTGTTTTGATTTTTTTGCCCACCATTTACTGTAAAGATAAGCAAGAATGGGAGAAAGTGAGGTACTATTCTCTGAAATTCATCCTCAGTACTATATCCTTCTACCATCACTCTCCCCACCCCAACCCCTCAAGAAACAATATAACAAAATGGCTACCTATGCCTATCATTTTAGAACTATGGGGAAAGTAAGTGGGTGGTTAATTATAAGTCTATGTACTTACATTAGTTAGCTAACTAAAATCATACCTTCTTAAAATAATCATTTTGTAAACGTATCATTTTCATAACTATTCTAAGTAACCCTGTCACTATTTTTCTTTCTTTCTTTTTTTCACTATTTTTAGCTATTATTTTATTTTACAGTTTTCAGGGAAAGGAGGGAGGAGGTGAGTATTATGAGTGAGTATATTTAAATCACTTTTTAAAATGGCTTTTTTTTTTAAAGATTTTATTTATTTGACAGAGAGAGCGACAGCAAGAGAGGGAACACAAGCAAGGGAAGTGTGAGAGAGGAAGCAGGCTTCCCGCTGAGCAGGGAGGCCGATGGGGGGCTTGATCCCAGGACCCTGGGATCATGACCTGAGCCAAAGGCAGATGCTTAACGACTGAGCCACCCAGGTGCCCCCAAAATGGCTATTTTTATACTTACTTACTATACACACCAAAATTATGTGAAGTTGATTATTTCATCTCACTGTAAAATGTTACGAGCACAAAGTGACCTGTGTGCATTCTAAAGATAAACAAACTTAAAAATTCTGAATGCTCTTGCAGCAATGTCTGTGATTTTCTAATTTTCTACTCATTAAATCAATACTCTTTAATAAATGTACATGCTCGGGGCGCCTGGGTGGCTCAGTCGGTTAAGCGACTGCCTTCGGCTCAGGTCATGATCCCAGGGTCCTGGGATCGAGTCCCACATCGGGCTCCCTGCTCTGCAGGGAGTCTGCTTCTCCCTCTCCCACTCCCCCTGCTTGTGTTCCCTCTCTCGCTGTGTCTCTCTGTCAAATAAATAATAAAAATAAAATCTTTAAAAAAAAATAAATGTACATGCTCATCTCTTCAAAGAGTAGAATAACAGGAAATAACCTGGGTCAGCTGTTAGCATTTTCTTCTAAAATAATGATATACTAACATATATTTTCTGTACAGAAGCAGTGCTATTTTCACAGCTGGCCCAGGTTATTTATTAAAGAGTGTTGATTTAATGAGTAGAAAATTAGAAAATCACAGACATTGCTGCAAGAGCGTTCAGAATTTTTAAGTTTGTTTATCTTTAGAGCCAGAGAATACATGCTGACATGTAGAGAAAAAGATTTCCCCACTACAAAAATATCTAGGTGGCATTTAAAAACTCTCAACAATTATAACTCATGTAAAAATGGAAATATAATATTTATACACCTAAACATATTGTCTTATAAAATATCATTTGATGAATACACAAACAGACCAGATACTCAACAGGAAACTAAAACATGTCACTATTTAAGTCCTTAAACTTAAATTGCATTTAAAATAGATTTGGCTATTCTATTTCTTTTTCCTTGAAAATTTAAAGGATTACTTCTTTGAATCAACAAGATACTTAGATTAATCTAGATTAATCTAATAAAAGAGAAAACAAGAGAGTTCAGGTAATAGAGAAAAGAGATATACTGGGGAGGCAAAAGTAGACACGCATAAGCTCAGAAAGAGCAAGACAGCTTAAATATGTATTTTATATGATCTGAATCAGATCATATAAACAAAATATTTTCCCCTGAACAAAATTGTTAATTTTGGTAGGGAACATTCATTGGAATAAAGTAAGCAATGGATGATTACATGAATCATTACTGGGTACAATGGCTGTGGCTTAGTGTGTTATTTTAAATTCACTTATTAAAATGAGAACCTCTTTGGGAAATAAGAACAAATAAAAGCAAAGCACAGCATTGAAGATTATATTAAGAAAGGTGCTAATTAAATAGCTAATAATATAAAGTCGTTAACTACTTAATGTTTTGTAATAGGCCACAGCACTCTCATCAATATTTCATTTCAAAGGTTTTACATTCCAATTCTGAGTACCATTAACGACAGCCAAAAACTAGATTCAAAATGCTTCCAAGAATTCCTATTTTCTTCTTAAACAACATCTGAAAATACAACACACAGAAAGCATAGTAACCTTAAGTGGTCTAAAAGCTAAGGGTTAGAATTTTTATCTCAAAAAAAAAAAAAAAAAAAAAAAATTTTTATCTCAATCACCTAGTCAAGTTGACATTTAGAAAAAGTTAGTAACTAGCTGTAGGTCTGAAAACAAAGAATATTAAAGTATTTGATACTTCCATTATCCATAGCTTGCTGAGAGATGTTACTTTCATTTGATGGAAGTCAAGAATCAAATTCATCTCAATTAATACAATGACTTTAAAAGAGTTTAATGATGTGAAAACCTGGGCTATATTGTTTAAAAGCAGAATTTATAACATGAATGGGGGAAAAAGAAATTAAATGTTATTAGAATAATTAAGCAACTAGACCATGCTACTGTTGTTCCATCTTCACAAATTTAAAGCTGTGAAAATTTGTCACTGTCCTGTTTGAACCATGCTGAATTAAGGACTAGTCATGATAACCCTCAGAAGTCAGGATCTGTGCTCTATGGCTCAGGCTCTGCCCTAGCCCTACTCGGGAGATTCAGGACGGTCAGAGACACAGTTTGGACAAAGACAATGCTGTCTAACAATAAAGTGGCCTTGACCTAAATCAACAAAGAGCAAATGCTTTATCACTCATTATAAGTTTTACCTCTTGAGGAAGTTCTAGTTTAGAACGGTCAGTTCCTTCTTTTGACTGAAGGCCCATCAGATAAGGGACAGGAGCATCAAGAAAATGTAGCAGAGAAGCAGGGAGGATGGGCACATAAACATGTTGCCATTGAAATGGGAACAAAAGTGTGGTGATGCCTTCCGCCACAGTCATCAAGCGTTGATAATCTGTACAGAACAAGGAAAAAAGGAGGGGAAGATTCCAAATAAAAACATAATCACTGCATTAAGCTTGAAAATACTAATTTCCAGGAAAAAAATCTTGTTGTAATAAATAAAATGTTTATGATCATGCAGAAAATAGGTCAATTCTATCCCAGCATAATTAAAGAGTTCAATGGTTTCACCTGAATGGTACTAAGGGGTATGAGTAGGTGGGAAACATTATTTTATTCCTGCTTCTCAAATCACCAGTATGTAAGTTTACACTCCCTTAAAATGTGGAGGAAACAAGAACTAATAGAATTGCTCTTGGCACGTAGCCCATTGAAAGTGTACCAGGATACTGCTACTGATTACTTTTTGTATACATGCATATCAATGTAATTCCCAATTCAGATGCTCTTTTTTTCTTGTATATATGATCATGGTTATGGCCTATGGTTATCCTGATTATATTTATTTTAGCCTTCATTTTGTGGGTCTAAGAAATCAAACAGATATATGCATTCATAATCATACTTCCTATATTTAACCCCCAACTATGTAACTATCAAATCTGTAAAGTGAAAGTTACCTGAAAATTAAAGGTTGATTTTTGTGTTTTCTTCACATGAATTAATCAAAACTACAAACTGCTAACAATATTAAAGTGCCCTCCCCATTTTATTGCAATATAATTGACATATAACACTGTATTAGTTTTAGGTGTATGACATAATTACTTGATATATGTATATATTGCAAAATGATTACCACAGTAAGTTTTGTTAACATCTATTATCTCACATAGTTACAAATAAAGTGCCCTCTTAAACCACTCTGCCATAGAGGTGCTTTATTCATTATTGTCTATAAACCTCATTTAAACCTTTGGAGGCAGATGTGTTTAGAATTCATTTATTTTTTATAAAGGTAATATTGTGGGGTGCCTGGGTGGCTCAGCTGGTTAAGCAAGCATCTGCCTTCAACTCAGGTCATGATCCTGGAGTCCTGGGATTAGGGTTCCCTGCTCAGCAGGGAGTCTGCTTCTCCCTCTCCTTCTGCTCCTCCCCCAGCTCATGCTCTCTTTCTCACTCACTCACTCTCGCTCTCTCAAATAAATAAATATCTAAAAAAAAAAGGTAATATTGTGCATATAGCATATACATGAAATATCTGGGGCAGCACCCTGTAATAAAACACATTAATATTTCTGCAACAAACTTTATGAGTGTCCTAATAAGACAGATAAAGAATTTAAATAGGGTCACTCTGGTTCAGGTCTTTTTCAATAAATGAGTTATAAAAAGAATCTTTTATTTTCTGAAATTTTTTGGATTTGAAAATTGAAGAGAAAGGATTATGGACTTGTAATTTTGCTCTCATAGAATTCATTGGACACAAAAACAGTAAAATCTGGGGGAGTAAGATTTGGGAGAAGTCTTTTAAAATATTTTTTTTTTTTAAGATTTTATTTATTTATTTGAGAGAGACAATGAGGTAGAGAGAGCATGAGAGGGGGGAGGGTCAGAGGGAGAAGCAGACTCCCTGCCGAGCAGGGAGCCCGACGCGGGACTCGATCCAGGGACTCCAGGATCATGACCTGAGCCGAAGGCAGTCGCTTAACCAACTGAGCCACCCAGGTGCCCCGGGAGAAGTCTTTTTAAAAAGGTTAAAGAAAATGATCAGATGCTATTTGGTTCACATCAACCCAAAGAACACCTGACCAAACATAAACAGGATGTTTTCTGCTTAAAAATCTTTGTGTTGTTTTATAATTTGTATACAACTACCTTTAATAGTCTACAGTGGGATTCTGGTAATGAATCATCAGCTATCCATAGCCAAGTATACTTAGAAGTTTCCTTATGTGATTCACTATTAAGACTTAAATTTTATGGGGTGCCTGGCCGGCTTAGTCGGTAGAGAATGTGACTCTTGATCTTGGGGTTGTAGACTTGAGCCCCACGTTGGCTGTAGAGATTACTTAAAAAAATTCTTAAAAGAAAAAAAAAAGACTTAAATTTTAGGTGAAAACCTGTTTATAGGAATACTTTAAAAACACAAATACCAGGGGGCCTGAGGGGTAGGGGTCAGACATAGGAACATGAATAGCTGACCAAATTACCTCAGGTGGGGACATGGACACACATACACATGAACATGAACACACACACACACACACCAGCTGAGGCCCAGAGAACATGAATAGCTGACCAAATTACCTCAGGTGGGGACATGGACATACCTGAACATGAACATGCACGCTCACACACACACCAGCTGGGACACACATGAACATGAACACACACACGTGTACGCACACACACCAGCTGAGGCCCAGAGAAGCTGGGCTGAGACAGCTGGTACTCTGTGGAGATGGGGTGGTCAAAGGAGATCAAATAATCAGCTACCACTTTGCTGGTCAACAGGCAGATGTTTGAGCTATAGGAGATGGGGTCTTTCATCACACAGGTAGGGGTGGGCAGCTGACCTGAAACCCTGAAATCTGTTGAATGTCCCTGTAATTGTAGCTCTGAACTATGACAGGACTCCATAATGGCCTTGCCCTGTGGGCTTTTTTCTCCACTGTGGGCTCAGTAAGGACAGAGTGGTACCCATTTGCCCATAAAGCACAGGGCCTAATTTATAGCAGTGCTGATCAAAATTTACCGACCACCCCCACCAAAATTTTCCTTTTTAGAGAGAGAGACTTTTTAGAGAGAGAGACTGCACAAGCACATGTGCAGGGGAAGGAGCAGAGGGAGACAGAGAGAATCTCAAGCAGACTCCACGCTGAGCATAGAGCCTGATGTGGGGCTTGATCTCATGACCCTGAGATCATGACCTAAGCCGAAATCAAGAGTTGGATGCTTAACCAACTGAGTCACCCAAGTGTCCCTACTGACCAAATTTAATGATGCTACCCAATGTTATAATTTTCTCCTCTTATTGTAAAAGTCCTAACAAAACACAAAAAATAAGGGGTAGGAATGCATGCAGATAAACTAGGAAAAGGCCAAATTCAGGGAAATGTCTAAGATGGCCACCCATTTCAACCAAGGATTGGAGTCTTTTTTATTTTTGTAACTTTGGCACCTTATCCCAGTATCTGACATATAACAGATGTTCAAATTAAAAAAAAAAATTTAAAGATTTTATTTGAGAGAGAGAGAGAGAGAGAGAGGACGAGCAGGGGGAGGGGCAAAGGGAGAAGGGAAGCAGGCTCCTCGCTGAGTGCGAAGCCAGAGCCTGACATGGGACTGGATCCCAGGACCCCGAGATCATGACCTGAGCTAAAGGCAGATGCTTAACTGACTGAGCCACTCAGGCGACCCTCTAAAAATATTTTTTAACAAATAAATGAATTAGTGGGATAAGACTACATAATTTTGCTGGATATCCACAACTTAAATAGACAATTGGTTAGATTTTGTCCACAAGAGACTAAAGAACTAATTTTTCAGTAGGAGAAAATGTAACTACTCAGATGAGAAACTGCATTCAAAAATCACATTTCTTGGATATTCATATATTCAGTTAATTATCTACATGCCCACTTATAAAGAAAATTCAAATATCCATTTACTAAGCCATGGGATACTGTTCATTACACAGAGAATTTACCGGGACGCCTGGGTGGCTCAGTTGGTTAATCAACTGCCTTCAGCTCAGGTCATGATCCTGGAGTCCCTGGATCGAGTCCTGCATCGGGTCCCTGCTCAGCAGGGAGTCTGCTTCTCCCTCTGACCCTCCCCCCTCTCATGCTCTACCTCATTCTCTCTCAAATAAATAAATAAAATCTTAAAAAAAAAAAAGGATTTTTTACCAAGTAACTTATTCTAACTATGTTTAAGTAGACCGTGTAGGGATCAGAACTACTGTTTAGGAATAATTATCAGATCTAAACATCTTTTTCCTCCTTTATATAAAAAATGTGAAGATTTTAATAGTGAAATATAATGCAGGTTTTCCAAGGCCCTTCAGAGTAGAAAGAAGGCTCTCAGGAAGCCCCCACAGCTTTTTGGAAGTGACTAGAGAATTAAAGCACATTGTTGTCCTACCAGGAAGATGTATTCCACATGTCACTCCTGAGGTTTGAGGAAAACAGAGCTCATTGAAAAATTAAGAGAAAGGAAAAAAAAAAAAAGGAAGAAAAAGAAAAGTTAAGAGAAAGAAAAAGTTAACTTCATAGCCACCTTATTTATATATTTTATGATTCGACTATATTCAAAATGTACAGTATGTACTATGTAGATGGGCTGTTAGAAAAATAACTTGATTGTTCTGGTATTTATTTGCTAACTTTAAAAAACTGCTATTAGTTAGGGTGCCTGGCTGGCTTAGTCAGAAGGGCATGCGACTCTTCACTTTGGGATGGTGAATTTGAGACTTACGTTGGGTATAACGAGATTACTTAATAAAAACTTAAAAAAAATAAAATAAATAAAAATTGCTTTAGTTTTACTGTGGGTTTCTACAGTTTTACTGTTGTAAAAAGTTATAGAAATAAACTATTATCAGGGGTTTTTTGGTACTGCTGAAGATTAGTTTTCTTTTTTTTTTTTTTTTAAAGATTTTATTTATTTATTTGAGAGAGAGAATGAGAGAGAGAGAGCAGATGAGAGGGGGGAGGGTCAGAGGAAGAAGCAGACCCCCTGCCGAGCAAGGAGCCCGATATGGGACTCGATCCCAGGACTCCAGGATCATGACCTGAGCCGAAGGCAGTCGCTTAAACGACTGAGCTACCCAGGCGCCCTGAAGATTAGTTTTCTAAGACAATCACTTCCTTAAAAAAAGTCAATGTTTCTAATTTAACTAGTTTCTTTAGGAAAAAAAAGCAGTAACACTAAAATCTAGGTTTTAAAAAAGAATTAGTTTTTACACAACATTAAATGGGAAAAAAAACTACTTAAACTACTTAAGTAATTTAATGTAGGGGGATATTCTTCCTCCAATCCCTTACCCATTTCTAATTTATGAATACCTTACTTAAGAATAATGTTTGTTTGTTTAAAGATTTTACCTATTTATTTGAGAGAGAGAGAGAGAGCGCATGTACCGCACACACAAGTGGGGGGGGGGGGGGGGAAGGGCAGAGGGAGAGGGAGAAGTAGGCTCCCCACTGAACAGGGGGGGGGGGGGGGGGGGGGGGGGTGCTGAGATCATGACCTGAGTCAAAGGCAGCCCCTTAACCAATGGAGCCACCCAGGTGCCCCTAAGAATAATTTTTTTAAAAAAAGATTTTATTTATTTGAGAGAGAGAGAACGAGTCGGGGGCAGAGGCAGAGGGAGGGGGAGAAGCTGACTCCCCGCTGAGCAGGGAGCCCGATGCCAGACTCGATACCAGGATCCAATCCCAGGACCCTGAGATCCTGACCTGAGCCAAAGGCAGATGCTTAACTGACTGAGCCACCCAGGCACCCCAAGAATAATGTTTTTAAGGGGTGCCTGGGTGGCTCCATCTGTTAAGTGTCCTATTCTTGGTTTGATCTCATGGGTCGTGGACTCCTCGCTCAGCAGGGAGTCTGCTTGAAAGAATCTCCCCCTTTGCCTGTCGTCCTGACCTCCCCTCCCTGCTCGCACGTGTGTGTACAAGAATGCACTCTCTCTCTAAAAATAAACAAATCTTTAAATAATAATAATAATAATGTTTTTAAGGAAAAGGAGGAATGAGAAGATTCATTTGGTTAAGAAATAGTAATCATTTATTCTATGAATGCTCTTCAGTCAAAAACCCCAGGAACACACCTGTATTTGAACAAGTTGGGTTTACTACTCCTTATGGAGAAGGAGCGCACACACCCTGGGGATCTGTGGCATGTCTTTGTAAGATGGTTTAGAGATAAGGATTAGGAATTTGGGCTGGGTTTGGATAATTTTAGGAAGAGTATAAAGAAGTAGAGACTTGCTTTGGATTAGGTACTGTCACAAATCAAGGCAATTCTATGACAGGGTATCTCAATAAATCTGATCTATAGGGAAGGCAGATTAAGGTGGGGTTAGAATCTATTTGGTAAGGAAGTGAAGCAGCAGTTACTAATTCAGCGAGAGAAGAGGATGTTTGGTATTTTGTGAGGTACACAGTGATCTTGCTTGAAGCGGAAGTTCCTGTTAGACTATTTATATTCTATAGAACAACATGGCTCAGTCATGAGCATCAGATCAGTACGCAATAACAGTGAGCCCTAGTTTGAGAACTAGATCAGTTCCTGGATGTCAGGGGCTACTTTAATATTTCTTTCTCAATTGTAAGCCAGATATAGGTGAAAGGCTCAAGACTGTAAGCAGTCTGATCCTGTGCCACTTACATATTGCCTCTCAGCTCCAAACTCACTCAGCACATGGTCTACGATAATGGACTAAACTAAGCATTCTCTTTTACAGTGAGCACAATGTTAAACTTTGCCAGTAGAAAGCAATGCAGAGACACTGCAGGAGGAAGGAGCTTCTCTTCTCGGTTCCAGTGTACAACTGCAATGTTTTGTTTGTTCTTGCTCCTGTTGCATGGTTGAGCAGTGATGTGGTCTTATGAAGACATCTGGTGGGTACTTCCCCAGCCATATGCCAAGAGGAAGCAGCCTCAGTGACCGGGCCAGTGGTCACCTTCCCATGGCCCCTCTAACATGGATATTGTACACTCAGATCTCACACCCACAATGGTGTCCTGACAAGTTCTGTGTGCCCACTCACCAGCCGCAGCTCACTTGTACCTCAGAGGTTTGTTTCCCTTTGCCCAGTGACTCTGGACCAGGCAACCCACTGACTTTCTCCCCCATCCAATGGGCCGCAACTGGACCGTCTTCAACAAGGTATGAACCTCAGCCTTGGGAAATGGGCCACCCTTCCAAGTTTGTCCTTCCTTGGGTACCTGTTAAAGAGTTTTATTCATGGCTTTATACTTACTTTCTATTATAGCTTAATAATTCTTATTACATTCCTCTGAATTACAGATACGGTTTAATCTGTTTCCTGACTGGACCTAGGCTGAAAGGTCCAGGGTTTTAAGCAGTCAAATCAAATCTCTAGCAGCTTGGCTACTTTTTTTTTTTTTTTTAAAGATTTTATTTATTTATTTGATATAGAGAGAGCGCGCACAAACACGAGCAGGCAGAGCGGCAGGCAGAGGGAGAGGGAGAAGCAGGCTCCCCACTGAGCAGAGAGCCGGACATGGGGCTTGATCCCAGAACCCTGGGATCAGGGCCCGAGCCGTAGGCAGACGCTTAACCAACTGAACCACCCAGGCGACCCAGCTTGGCTACTTTTTTTCACCGTTGGTGGGAAAAATATTCAATCTCAGAGAAAACAAATTCTTCAAGTAATGGCAAGTAGCACCTTGGGCTGTTTTCTTGCTTTGATTATGGAAAACTTGCACATGGAGAGTGAAAATAAATTATCCCTCTTCTACTAGACATTGAAAGACTGATATACATGGTTTGTATTTCCTTCAGGACAATTCTCCCACCTGCTTGGGTATTCTAGGTCTATTCTTTCCAGTTCTGTGTCCTCTACAAGACTGGTTGAAATGCCACATCCTTTTTTATAATGCAATTACTTAGCAGAAACAAGACAATTCTTTTTAACTGAATCAAGAAATAAAAGAGCTTTCTTCTTTAAGTATGTTTTGAAAACTTCAGTTTTAGGAAAATTATTTTTGTTTGATACTCAAAGTGATGAATGAGTAAAAGACATTATTTTCATATTTAAGACATGCCTCAGCACAGCATATGAGGCTCTTTCTGACTTGGTCCTTTCCTGACCTCATTTCTTATCACCACCCTATACACAGTCAAATCATTTGCCTGTAATTCATTCACTGAATCTAACATGTTTTCACAGGTTTCTTTGCCTTTGTATACACTTTTTCTCTGTCTAGAAGGTCTCTTCCTCTTTCAGTGCTTGGCTGAGTTCCACTTTTTCCTTACTGACCATCATCTGCTAGAGAGCAATGACTGTATTTTTAATCTCAGAATTTCCAGTACTTGGTATAGAGCTTACACATAGTGAGTGGTCAATAAATGTGTGTTAAGAAATGAGTATGTTAATATCTAAGGCATGTAAAACAAAACGATTTAGACAATAAACAGATTATGCTTTACCACATTATACAGAATATACTGTCAAAAATTTGCTAGCAGTGGCTTATGTGCAGACCCTGTGAGGGCCCTGCCTCCACCGTCTCAGGCCCTGTCTAGCCAGCAACATTGTGGAGAACACGGTCAGCCCCACCAGGACAGCTGAAGGGCCTGCAGCTACACCTGACGTAGGGGGCACAGGACGAGTAGTGGCACAAGGCAACTCCACTGTCAGCTGGTGGCTCAGTGTCCGAGGAGGAGGCCATGTCTAATGGGATCTGCATACTGCAAAGCGCTGCCGTTAGAGGCATGAGGCTGGTGGTGGCCAGCACACCTTTGATGAACAGCATGATACAGCTAGAAGATTACACACCTACAGTCCTGGGTGCTGTGACTGGTCACCACCTGATGCTGGCTTTGAAGCCTCCAGTGCATGCATAATTCCGCTCATCTCTCTGGCTCCAGAAATTCATCTCAGGTATTGCCAACAATGCCTTACAGTACTTCAAAATGAAGGACACAGCTTCTGGAAGCTCCCAAAGCAAGAGCTAGGATTACAAGTTTTCTAACGATAGAGAACTTGACCCTTGACCTCAGCAAGTATGTGAAGTAGCTGCACTACATTTCATTTGCACCAACTAAATGTACCTGTTTGTCCCCCTGTCCCCACACTGACCTGTTTTCATAATAAACTACTGTAACAGCAACAAAAATTGCCTAAAGCTCACAAAGACATCACAAAAGACAGAATACAAATCCAAATCAACATAAAAAAATTCAACCTCCAAAATTCAGTGGGTGAAAAATGAGCCACATTTTGCTTATCATGTTCACAAAGATTTAAAAAGAAAATCACAGCAAAGGTGTGGAGAAAAAAGTATTTTCATAAGTTGCTAGAGCTTTCTATTTGGCAGTATTTATCAAAAGCTTAAAAATACACAGATCATTTGACCCAGCAATTTTGATTCTAGGAATTAATCATCTAAGTATATAAAAACGTAAGTACATGATGTTTTACATATAAAGTGTCATTTATAACATTTGTTATACCCTAAATACCTAACAAGAGGGATCTGATTGTAACAGTTATGGCTAGTCATATAACTGGATATACTGGAGCAATTAAAAGCACATCTATATTATTAACATAGAAAACTAAATCATCTTTGGCAGCAACTATGTATTAAGAACTTGCTGAAATTCCACTTGTGGGTATATGTCCAAAAGAACTGAAAGAAGAAACTTGAAAAGATATTTGCACATCAGTGTTTTTAGTACCATTATTCACAGTAACTAAGAGGTGAAAGCAACTCAAGTGTCCATCAGTAGATGAATGGATAAACAAAATGTGGTATACATGGGGCGCCTGGGTGGCTCAGTCGTTAAACGTCTGCCTTCGGCTCAGGTCTTGATCCCAGGGTCCTGGGATTGAGCCCCGTGTCAGGCTCCCTGTCCACGGGATGCCTGCTTCTCCCTCTCCCACTCCCCCTGCTTGTGTTCCCTCTCTCGCTGTCTCTCTCTGTCAAAAAAAAAAAAAAAATGTATACACACACACTGGAATATTATTCAACCTTAAAAAGGAAGGAAATCCTGACACATGCTACAACATGGATGAACCATGTTGGTTCACTGAGGCGAGTTCACCTATGTTGAGTGAAATAATAAGCCAGTCACAAAAAGACAAATGGGTGATTCTACTTAGATAAGGCATCTAAAGTAGTCAATCATAGAAATAGAAAATAGAATGGTAGTTGCTAGGGCCTGGAAGGAGGGGGACATGGGGAAGTGTCCAACAGGTATAGAGTTTCAGTGTTACAAGATGAAAAATTCTAGAGACTGACTGCATAACAATGTGAATATACTTAATCCTACTGAACTGTTCACTAAGAAGTAATTAAGATGGTGAATGGTATGTATTTCTTTTTTTAAAGATTTATTTATTTATTTGAAAGAGAGAGACACAGCGAGAGAGGGAACACAAGCAGGGGGAGTGGGAGAAGGAGAAGCAGGCTCCCCGCTGAGCAGGAAGTCTGATGCGGGGCTCGATCCCAGGACCCTGGGATCATGACCTGAGCTGAAGGCAGACGCTTAACGCCTGAGCCACCCAGGCGCCCCTTATTTATTTATTTTAGAGAGAGAACTTGGTGGTGGGGGGGGTCAGGGCAGAAGGAGAGGGAGAGAGAGACTCTCAAGCAGACTCCCCGCTGAGTGCAGAGCCCAACTTGGGGCTTGATCTCACGACCCTGAGATCATGACCTGAGCTGAAATTGAAAGTCGGATGCTCAACCAACTGAACCACCCAGGTGCCCTGGTATGTACTTCTTTAAACACAATTTTTAAAAAACCTACTAAATCAGGGGTGCCTGGGTGGCTCAGTCGGTTAAGCATTCTGACTCTTGATTTCAGCTCAGGTCATGATCTCAGTGTCCTGTGATCAAGCCCCATGTGGGATTCCATGCTCAGTGGGGAGTCTGCTTGAGATTCTCTCTCCCCGTCTGCCCCTCCCTCCCACGCATGCTTTCTCTCTAATAAATAAATAAATAAATCTTTAACAACTTGTTAAACCTAAGCTATATGAAAATAACTTGTGGGCAAAAGAATCCACAAAAAATGGATAATTTATGAGAATAAATAATTTGAATTTAACTTAAAAACGATGTTTTATTTGATGTTAGATGACTTTTAAAAAAGCATACACGTGTTTCAAAGTCAAACAGGGTTTGCAAAATAGGTAATGAACCAAGTATTTGTTGAGAATTGCTTTTTATTAAAAAAATTTTTAAAGATTTTATTTATTTATTTGAGAGAGAGAGAGAGTATGAGCAGTGGGGAGGGTAGAGGGAGAGAGAGAAGCAGACTCCCCACTGAGCAGGGAGCTCAATGCAGGGCTTGATCCCAGGACCCTGAGATCATGACCTGAGCCAAAGGCAGACGCTTAACCGAGTGACCCACTCAGGGGCCCCTAAAAATTTTTATTTAATTCACAATTTTAAGTGTAAAAAGTACTTTAATCACAAGTTAGCCATGACACTCTGGTAGAGCCTCCAAAAATCATTGGCAATGGATTGACATCAGGCATTTTTAAAGCAAATTATTTAAAATGAAAATATGCTTCTCTAGATCTATTCATTCATAAGAATATAATTTTCTAGTACCCATGACTACCTGTGAAAAGTGGTATCTCTTACTGTTTCAACAGATGTTAAGAGAAAAAATAAAGTATCTATGTATATAACTGTGTACTTAAATTGTTTAAAGTAGATTAAATGGGTAAGTGTTGGCAAAAGAGAAAACAGACATGGATTATTTTCCTATTTTATATTATTAATAGTTAAATTATGCCTAGCAGTTGTTATATTCTGTAACAGTTGACACAATCAATCTGTTCATTTTAATTTTAGTTCAGTGATCTTTTTCAAATACTTCTATTAATGGCAGTATGATGGACTAGAGCTCCTAATCTAAACTAAAAATGCTAAATAAAATAATTTTAAAACACCAAATTCATGAATATATGGATTTGCAAAAAGTAAGGGAAGACGTCATTAGAGGCCAGGAAAAAAGGGGACAAGAGTCCAGTGTGGTAAAGCTGAAGTGTCTAGCTCTCTTTGAGGCATATACTAATCCAAGGTGGTTAGAGCTTCAGTTTTATTTCTGTGCATGTTGGGGAACAAAGTCCAAGAAGGGCTAGGATTCAGACAGTAGATCCTCTTGCATAAAGCCAGGACCTAAAACAGGAGAAACCTCAGGGAAAAGGGATCGGGAAAGGAAAAACAAAACAAGAATAATAAAAGAAACACTGTACTGCCAGGAAAGTTGTCTGTCCTGGCCCTAGCTCTGGGAGGGAGGGGGAAAAAAGCCCCTTGAGAATTTCTATCTACTGGCCAGCTTTTGGGTAAGTTTAGGGCCCAAACTCATGCTATCTGTATGGCCCAAAGAAACACAAAGGTGAGAATTTTGCTGGAGGGGATGCGGGTGGAGGGATGGGGTAACTGGGTGATGTAATGAGCACTGGGTGTTACATAAGACTGATGAATCACTGAACTCTACCTCTGAAACTAATAATACACTATATGTTAATTAACTGAATTTAAATTAAAAAAAAAAATGAAGTAGATCTGGCGTGGAGCCTACCTTAAAAAATAAATAAATAAAGTAGACCTGTGTTGCCAGTGAACTCAGATGCTTGGTGAAAGAAAATACAAATCATTCCTGGAGGACGAAACCCTCAATCTTTAACCCATCAGATACTGAATTTATCTGATAAATAATATAAAATACGCATGTTTAATGTTTAAAGAAATTAAAGAAAGAATTACGGAGTAAAACTGTTTTAGGGCCACTGAAGTAAAATGTCAAAGGAAGGATTAACTACAGATTAAACACAGGTAAAAAGAGAATTAATAAGCTGGGAAACATACAGAGAAATCACCCAGAACGCAGCAAAAAGACAGAGACACAAAGAGAGGTTGAGAGATACGGAAGATGGAGTGAAACAGATTAACAGGTTTAATTAAAGTGTCAGGAGGAAAAATAGAAAAAAAATGGATGGAAGTAATAATACTTAGAAAGACGGTTGAAAATTTTCCCAAAACTACTGAAACACATTAACCCTAGATTTCACAACGAATCGCAATCAGAACAAATAAAGAAACCCTCATCTAGATAAATTACAGTCAAAATATAGGTCATGAAAGGCAAAAAGAAAATCTCTCATATACAGCCAGAGTGAAAAGACAGATTTCCGGCCAACAGATGACAATTAGGGTGACTGATAGATTACTTCTCAACAGCTACCCTGGAAACCAGAAGATGGTAGAATCTTATTCTCAAAGTGCTAAAAGAAAGAAAAAAACCACTTTTAAACTAGCGTTTAATATCTAGTAAAATCATCTTTCAAAAACACAGGCAAAAGGAAAACAGTTTCAGATGAACAAAATCTCATTGAAAATGCCACCTCATTTGGGGAATGTCTAAGGATATACTTTAGGAATTAGACTGATTCCAGAAGAACTATTTAAGATACAAAATGGAATGTGAATTTTTAAGAAAGCAATTGTGGTATTTAAAAGGAAACCACAGGGGTGCCTGGGTGGCTCAGTCAGTTAACCATCTGCCCAAAGTCTTAGGATCGAGTCCCACATTGGGCTTCCTGCTCAGTGGGGAGTGTGCTTCTCTCTCTCCCTCTGTCCCTCCCCCCACCCGCCCTGCTGGCACTCTCTCGCTCTCTCTAGCAAAAATAAATAAAATCTTTAAAAAAAATTAAAAAAAAAAAAAAGAAAGAAAAAGAAAACCACAGATCTAAAATGGAGTTACTTACTTATGTACTAGGCCATGTCACCAATCCTGGGGCTTAGTACCTAATCTAATGACAGTCTCAACCTCCCCCAGAAATGCAGTCTTAACTGGTCAGTCTGGAATTTCCTGGTCAGCACTGGTGAGGTAATCCACCTAATAAGACCCTTTTGTCCCCATAGGAAAGTGACCTCACCCAAAACAGTCCTTTTTTCTGTTTATGACTTCCTTGTCCTGCCTTTAAAAACCTTTCCCTTTCTATAGACCTTTGGAGCACCCCTGTACTTGCTACGTGGGATACTGCCCAATTCATGAATTAATAAAGCCAATTACATCTTTATAATTTACTTGGTTGAATTTCTGTTATTTAACAGCGGGTAAAGTTAAACAAAACCAAGTGTATAAAATAAAAATGTCTTACATCAACTGTAGCAAGTAAGCTATGATGGGGATGACTGGAATTAAAGTATTTTACATATTAATATTTTAAACATTCTGATTGACATAAGACTAAGTGTTCATGTTAAAATTCCAAAATTTACCATTAAGAAAGGGAAACAGAGCTTATAACACCTACATTAATTAAATGGAAAAAACTGCAATGAGAAGAGAGAAGGCACAAAGAAAGAGTATTCAGAATAAAAAGGGAGACAAAACTACAGATAGAGCAGAGATTACCAAGAAAAGGGAATATTAAGGCCTTCGGCAAATAAGTTGAAAGCTTTAGAAATTTGTTCCTAGAGAAAATATAAATGAACAAAAATTGATTCAAGAAAAAAAATTAAATTAATTCAAGAAGAAATAGAGGAGCTTCTGGGTTGGCAGACACACTGAGGTGTTGTGCCTGAGGAGAAGCATGGAAGCTCTTTGCCCACCCCCCCCAATACATTTCTTACAAATCTTCCATTTGCCTGTTTCTGAGTCGTAGGTTTTATAATAAACCGGTGACCGTAAGGAAAATGCCTTCCAGAGTTCCGAGTCGTTCTAAGCGAATTACTGAGTCTGAGTGGTGGGTTGTGTAAATTGAATTTGGAGTTGGCTAGACAGAAATGAGGGTTGCCTGGACACCCCATTTGTAGCTAGTGTCTGAAGTGAAGACAGTCTTGTGGGACCAAATCCCTAAACCTGTGGAGTCTGGTGTTAACTCCAGGTAGTTAGTATCAGAATTGAATTGAATTTGTTGCGCACTCAGTTGGTGTGGGAACTTACTGGAACTTACTGAAAGAAGCTCTTGTTCAGTGTCAGGAAACACCTATCATTTGGTATCAGAAAATGTGGGATTCACTAGAAAGGCCCAGATTCACAGAAATATGTGGTTTGGGAAGAGAAAGGATGGAAGTATGGGGGGATGAGGAAACTTTGATTTGTGAGTGGCCACATGGTCACTAAGGGTGTGGAACAGCAGCTGAGGTAAGTTACTGAAGGTAAAAGTTACCAGTGGAATTTATAGATGAATCCAACTCCTGGGAAACTGGCTCATGGGATGCCTGAGGAAATGCAAACCAAAAAGAAAAAAATGAAATACACAATCCCTTCGTTATTGTTATCTATAATAACAAAAATAAAATTAAGAGAGTGCTGGTCACACCTGATGCTACACAAAGCTGAGCTTCTGCCAAGTAGCCTTAAGGCTGTCCCAAAAGGGAAAAATTATGTGAGGACAACAAAGAGCACTTCTCAGACCTCTGGTCACTCCAGTTTGTATGTAGGGCAGGGCAAAACCAAGAAGCTACTAAAACCAGGGGGCATAGTGTGAAGGAGCTATCTCATTTTGTAGATCGGTATCAACTTCTTGAAGAACCCTTTCTAAAATGGATTGAGAGAGTAATTCAGGAATGGTATCTTTGTTTTGAAACGCTGCAGGGTAGAAGAGCATGTTTGGGTTGTTGCAAGACCCACAGCTAACTATAAGAGGATCACAAGTGGCTATCCATGATCCACACACATAGCAGGTTATTCCTGAAGGAACAAATAGTCTGGTGGACTGGATAAAAGTCACTGTAAAGTCTATTTATCCTGAGGAATGGGGACTGCCTGACTCCCTCTATAAATACCAAGTGGAACACCCCAGATGAAGCAGTTAATAGGCTTCACATGCAAGCCATGTAGGATTAGCTTTATAATAACTGGGATACTCACCCAACTGAATATGCCCATTGCCAGGTGATGGTACATGCTGGGGGCCCCTTCTGCATAGGTACCTCATATAACCTTATTACCACAAAATCAGTCAGAGAAGCCTTACCAAATTTGCGATCTCAGCTGCTCCTCATGAATCTTAACAGGTGCTAATAAAAATATTAAGTTAACAAGAATATGTGGAGAGGCAGATGGGAGAGTCAAGGGACTTTTCCCAGCAAGGTGGAAATCTTTTAAGTTATTAAGAAATAGGGGTGAATAAAGCAAATATTGATAGAAGTGAAACAAAGAGGAAAAGGAAAAACGAGTGTCAAGTGACTCATTCCAGCAGGGTGTAAATCTTTAGATGGTTGTTGAAAAATGGGATGAATAAAACAGACACTGATGCGGCTGAAACAAGGTCTTAGTAACGGCACTCTCTAAGGCTAGATAGACCAAAGGAACCCCTTGTTGGTACTCCTACATTAAAAGACACCAAACAAGTTGGGCCTATTTACTCCTGTTCGGAAAAATTTTAAATGTGGGAAAGGCAAAGATTATAATGAAAAGCCAGACCTGGAATCGTATAGGGCAACAGTCGGAGAGAATAATCAAGACAAAGATCAACAAGGGCACCTGGGTGGCTCAGTCAGCTGAGTGGCTGACTCTCGGTTGTGGCTCGGGTCATGATCTCGGGGGGGTCCTGGGATCAAGCCCCATGGGGCTCCGTGCTCAGCTGGGTAGTCCGCCCCTCCCCCCCACTCTCACTCAGGTGCTCGCTCTCTATTGTTAAAATAAATAAACAAATCTTAAAAAAAAAACTAAAGCCTGACAAAATGGCCAAGGTCTCTTGGCTCACCCCTTGGGGAGACCCAAAACCTAATGCACAAGAGTGGGGAAAATGGTTAGTGGGTGAAGAGAAGTTTCTGAGACTCCTTTACACAGGAGCCTCACGTACCGTGGTACCAAGACCCTTTAGTGAAGTCTTAATGTGGGCTACAATTAGATTGATAGAACATAAAGAGTTTTGAGGTTGAACGCATTAAAGTGGAAGTTTGGGTAAAAATTACGATGTTTAAATAGGCTTTACTTCAAACTACATATTTAATGCAATCCCTATCAAAACACTACCAGCATTTTTCACAGAGCTAGAACGAACAACCCTAAAATTTTTATGGAACCACAAAAGACTCCAAACAGCCAAAGCAATTCTGAAAAACAAAACTGGAGGCATCATGAGCCCAGATTTCAAGCTATATTACAAAGTTATAGTCATCAAGACAGTATGGCACTGGCATGAAAACAAACAGATCAATGGAACAGAACAGAAAACCTAGAAATGAGCCCACAAACTATATGGCCAACTAATCTTCGATAAAGCAGGAAAGAATATCCAATGGAAAAAAGACAGTCTCTTCAACAAATGGTGTTGGGAAAACTAGACAGTAACATGCAGAAGAATGAAACTGACCACTTTCTTACACCACACACAAAAATAAATTCAAAATGGGTTAAAGACCTAAATGTGAGATGGGAAATCATCAAAATCCTAGTGGAGAACACAGGCAGCAACCTCTGTGACCTTGGCCACAGCCACTTCTTGCCAAGCACATCACTGGAGGCAAGAGAAACAAGCAAAAATGAACTATCGGGACTTCATCAAGATAAAAAGCTTCTGCACAGCAAAGGAAACAGGTAGCCTATGGAACGGGAGAAGATATTTGCAAATGACATATCTGATAAAGGGTTAGTATCCAAAATCTATAAAGAACTTATCAAACTCAACAACTAAAAACCAAATAATCCAGTTAAGAAATGGGCAGAAGAAAATAAAATCTTTAAAAAATAAATAAATAGGGGCGCCTGGGTGGCTCAGTCGTTGAGTGTCTGCCTTCGGCTCAGGTCATGATCCCGGGGTCCTGGGATCGAGCCCCGCATCGGGCTCCCTGCTCCGCAGGAAGCCTGCTTCTCCCTCGCCCACTCCCCCTGCTTGTGTTCCCTTTCTCGCTGTGTCTCTGTCAAATAAATAAAATCTTTTAAAAATAAATAAATAAATAAATAAATAAATAAATAAATAAATAAATAAATAAAGGGGCGCCTGGGTGGCTCAGTCAGTTAAGTGTCTGCCTTCAGCTCAAGTCATGATCCCAGGGTCCTGGGATCAAGCCACACGTCGGGCTCTCCGCTCAGTGAGGAGCCTGCTTTTCCCTCTCCCTCTACCTGCCGCTCTGCCTACTTGTGACCCCTCCCTCTCTCTCCATCAAGTAAATAAATAAAATCTTTAAATAAATAAATAAAATAAAATAAATAAGACATGACTAGACACTTTTCCAAGGAAGACATCTAGACGGCTAACAGACACATGAAAAGATGCTCAACACATCACTCATCATCAGAGAAATACAAACTGAAACCACGATGAGATACCACCTCACACCAGTCAGAATGGCTAAAATTAACAACACAAGAAACCAATAGGTGTTTGGTGAGGATGTGGAGAAAGGGGAACCCTCTTGCACTGCTGGTGGGAATGCAAACTGGTACAACCACTGTGGAAAATAATGTGGAGGTTCCTCAAAAAGTTAAAAATAAAACCACCCTACAACCCACCAATTGCACTACTAGGTATTTACCCAAAGGATACAAAAATACAGATTTGAAGGGGTACACACACCATGATATTTACAGCAGCATTATCAACAAAAGCCAAACTATGGAGAGAGCCCACATGTCCATCGACTGATGAATGGATAAAGAAGATGTGGTGTATACACATACACACACACCAGAATATTACTCAGCCATCAAAAAATTGAAATTTGCCATTTGCAGCAATGTGGATGGAGCTAAAGTGTATTATGCTAAGTGAAATAAGTCAGAGAAAGACAGATACATGATCTCACTCATATGTGGAATTTAAGAAAGAAAACAGATGAGTATATAGCAAGGGCGGAAATAAAGGCGAGAGGGAAACAAACCATAAGAGACTCTTAACAACAGAGAACATACTGAAGGTTGATGGAGGGAAGTGGATGGGGTGGGGGATGGGCTAGATAGGTGATGGGTATTAAAGATGGCACTTGTTGTGTGAGCACTGAGTGTTGTAAGCAATGAATCACTGAATTCTACTCCAGAATATGTTAACCTTCACCTGAATGTTTTATGGGAATGGATATTTTGTATGACTGCAGAACACTTCCCCCAAAAGTAAAACAGAAAGCACATAAATTGCCCTTCAAGCAATATTAACTGGACATGCTACATGGGGATAAGATTGCCTGAGCCTGCACAGTGTAGAAAAGCAGCAGAAGTCCTGGTATGGACAAATTCTACACCACAGCCCTATGTGCACAGCACAGACTGAGACTATGGCAAAAATCTGTGAGCACCTCCCAGTGATGAGTATTGGGATGTTGGACTAGAGAACTTCCATGAGAGGCAATTACTAGCTTGCTTACTGGACATTAAACTGTTCCTATGAATGAAAGACATAAAATAATCTTGAAATCTGGAATACTCATGATGTCTTAGGTAATGCTGGAGAAGGCAATGTTTAGATGAATTCCAAAATCAAATGGAAACTGTTTATACAGGATCTTGTTACATGGAGAATGCAAGGAGGAGATACAGAACCAGGAGCCTCTTTTCCCATAGGACTCACTCTGGAATGTGTAAGGAATGCCAGATTCTATTGTCACTTGTAGAATCCTGAAATCTATCTGTACTGGAGCTGAACCTAAGCTGTGCCCTTCCAAAGGTAGAAGCATCTGGGTTTAAATAAAAAGAAGGAGGAACAGTAGCTGAGGGTAAAGGAAAGAATAAATGAGTTGTGTAGTAAGGGAAATCCCATATACATTAACACCTCAAAGAGGCTTAGAGCAAGAGATAATATTGTCTCCTTAGCTCAATTATACCAGATGCCTTGAAAGATGAAACCATGTATTGCTTAGACCACTACTGCTTTTGGAACCTGACAAGAGCAAATGAAAGTCTGCAAACCTGAGTGACCTCAGCCTGGGAGACATTTTCATACAATAAAGATGATGGACTGAACTACTGTTAATGACTGAATGGGACTAGTAAGGATTAGTAAGGTGCCAGCATCTTTTAACTATCAGGATTCTTTTGCTCTACGGGATCCATGGTCAAATACCGGGGGGGGGGTAGCCTGTGGTATAATAAAACATATTTGGGGGGCGCCTGGGTGGCTCAGTTGGTTAAGTGACTGCCTTCAGCTCAGGTCATGATCCTGGAGTCCCTGGATCGAGTCCCGCATCGGGCTCCCTGCTCGGCAGGGAGTCTGCTTCTCCCTCTGACCCTCCTCCCTCTCATGCTCTCTGTCTCTCATTCTCTCTCTCTCAAATAAATAAATAAAATCTTTAAAAAAAAAAATAAATAAAATAAAACACATTTGGTCTTTGTTTATAGGTGATGGTAATGGTGCAGAAGAAGGAGGAAGAGGAGGAGGAAAGAAGGTAGAAGGAGGGGGGCAGGAAGGGAAGGAGAAATAAAAAACCTAAATAAACTATTAAAGAGACTGATCTGGTACCTTACATCTTCCCAACAACACCAGTTTACAGACAAGTTCTCTCAAACAGTCATGGAACAAGTAACGACACCCTTAAATAAAGTTATCTCTATCTTCCAGAAAAAAACAGAACATTTTCCAACTCAGTGTAGTATAAAGCTAGAAGAACCTTAATTCCAAAGCCAGACAAGATAGTACAAGAAATGAACATTATAAGTCAAATCATTAAAAAACACAGATGCAAAAATTCTAATAAAAATATTAGCCAACTAAATCAAGCCATATTTAAAAATTAATAATACATCGTAACCAAGTAAGGTTTATCTCTGGAATACAGGGATGGATTTTTCACCTTATTTAGTGATCAAAAGGAGAAAAACATGATCATATTACTTGATGCAGAAAGAGCGTCCAATAAAATACAACATGAATTCATGATTTTTAAAAACTTGAACAAACTAGGAATAAAGGGAACTTCCTTAACCTAGTACAAGGTAGTCACCAAACACACTATAGCAAATGTTATACTTTATAGTGAAACATTAAGTGTTTTTTTTAGGGGCACCTGGGTGGCTCAGCTGGTTAAGTGTCCAACTCTTGGTTTCAGCTCAGGTCATAATCTCAGGGTTGTGAGATCAAGGCCCCCCACCTTGTGCTCCATGCTGGGCGTGGAGCCTGCTTGAGATTCTTTCTCCCTCTTCCTCTGCCCTGTCCCCCGCCCCCCCCGCAGTCTCTCTCTCTCAATAATAAAATCTAAATAAATAAAGAGATAGATAAATGTACTCTTTTTAAAAGCAGGAAAAAGACAAGGATGATTGCTACTATCAATTCTATTCTATACTGTACTGGGGAGCCTAGTGTAGTAAGGCAAGAAAAAGAAATAAAGTGAGAAATATTGGAATAGAAGAGAAAAAACTGTCATTATTTGTAATTATCTACTATTTTATTTTATTTTATTTTTTTTAAAGATTTTATTTATTTATTTGAGAGAGAGAGAATGAGAGACAGAGAGCATGAGAGGAGAGTCAGAGGGAGAAGCAGACTCCCTGCCGAGCAGGGAGCCCGATGCGGGACTTGATCCCCGGACTCCAGGATCATGACCTGAGCCGAAGGCAGTCGCTTAACCAACTGAGCCACCCAGGCGCCCCAATTATCTACTATTTTAAAACTTTACTGAGAGACATTAAACAAGACCCTTAGAAACAGAGATACATTTCATGGAAGGGAAAACTCAGTATTTTAAATATGTCATTGTCCTCAAATTAGATTCAATGTAATTCGAAACAAAGAAGGTAGATTTATCTGTAACACAGCATTATCGATGTTACAAAGTTCTAATGATGATACTATAGATTCAAAGGATTAATGATTTTGAATGCTCTCTTTCAGCTAAGTGCTAAAATGATGTCATTATTTTGTATTGTAATGTACATATAGACACATGTGAAAAATGTATATTGAATAAATTAGTCTATTTCTTGGGTAAAAAATAAGATAATGAGGGAACCGTCCTACCAGATGCCAAGACTTACTTTAAAGCTATAGTAATTCTGGGCACCCGGGTGGCTCAGTCGGTTAAGCGTCTGCCTTAGGCTCAGGTCATGATCCCAGGGTCCTGGGATTGAGTCCTGCATTGGGCTCCCTGCTCGGCGGGAGGCCTGCTTCTCCCTCTCCTCCCCACTTGTGCTCTCTCTCTCTCACTATCTCTGTCTCTCTCTCTCAAATAAATAAAATCTAAAAAAAAAAAATAAAAAAAATTTAAAGCTATAGTAATTTAGTACAGGGACAAAGATTGGCAGAATAAACTGAAGTACACCAGAAATATACTCTCACATACAGGAACTTCTATATGACAGAAGTGGCACTCCTGCTCAGAGGAAGGAAGAATGGGTCTATTCAATAACTAGGATAACTAGTTATAGATATTTCTAAAATATTAAATTTGATTTCTTCCTTACAACAAGCAAAAATCAATTTAAAAAAAATCAGTTTCTTATACACTAAGGCCTTAAATGCTAAATATAACTTAAAACATTTAGAAAAAAATGCAGTCTATTTTTATGGTCTCAGAATAGAGAATTTCTGAAACAGAAAGTTGTAAGTTAAAAGACTGATAAATTCAAATTCATGAATATTAAGAGTATCTTAATTCAAAGACCCCTAAAAGAAAATTAAGAGCCACAAATTAGATGAAGATATGGGCTACACATGTAATTGACAAAGGATTAATTTCTTGAATATAAAACAAAACATCAACAAGAAAAAGTCTTTATATTAAAATTCTATTTATCACAAAATAAAGCTAATATAAAGACATTGGCCAAAGTTAGTCAAACTCTACTGCTTTTAGGATATAGGTCATGGGAACCCACTTTCTGCCATCAAAATACCAAGTTTGCTTTTATGAAACCCTATAACCAATAAGCTATGGTGTTCAGTTGAGCACAGCTAGCAATTTGTGATTAGGAGGCCTCCAACTTTTTCAAGAAAACTGTAAGTGGCTTCTACTTTCTGACAAGGTTAATTCATGCACAACTTAGAAGAGGGAGGGGAAGAAAGGAGGGGAGAGGGGCATTGTGAAGGCATACAGGCTGGCATGGCAGTCCAGTGTGAGCTGTGGGTAACTGCTTATCTTCACTGGGAAGAATCAAAGAAGGTAAGCAAGACCCTAAAATTGTTCCTGAGACTAATTATTGGTATCAAAAATAAGACACTCATGTTTAAGTTCCCCTATCTTTTATTTCACCACTATTTCTTTGAAAAGAGGATTGTACTCCAAATTTCCCCTGTCCTGTTACAGGTATTTCCAGGGTGCAGAAGAAAGTGATCCTTTCTGATTTGGGGTCCTGGAAAAGAGCCTCTATCTCCTAGGTGCATTCTCTACTTAAAATTTCTAGCTAGTTACCACCACAAAGTGAGTGTGATATACACTCTCTCTAAATAGCAGACTGAATCTGTTTAAATGGGCTATGGACCAGAATTTCAAATCAGTCTAGAAGGACAGTTTTCATCACTAAAATCCATCTACTTTGATTCACTTTGGGTTTTCACAGTAATTGTTTAGCACTTACAATGTTCTAAATTTTATGGCATGGCTTTATTAGTGAATAAGAATTGGAGTATTAAATGTTATTAAAACCTCCTGAACATGGGAAGAATGAAGGAGGCCACCAGAGTACAAATCAACATAATAACTCTTATTTCATTCATTTAAATGAAATCTCTTTCTCTAATGGGAGAGACATTGTCAATACTAAAATCTTGGGCGCCTGGGTGGCTCAGATGGTTAAGCGTCTGCCTTCGGCTCAGGTCATGATCTCAGGGTCCTGGGATCGAGTCCCGCATCGGGCTCCCTGCTCCTTGGGAGCCTGCTTCTCCCTCTGCCTTTCTCTCTTGCTCTCTCATGAATAAAAAAAAAAAAAAAAATCTTTAAAATCTTCATTTACACAGAGCTTTCATTTTATACTCTACGGTTATTTAGCATGATCCCTTTATAACAGATTGGCAGAGTGAGTTAATAATTTAAAAATAAATATTGAAACAGATAAGGAAAGGTTAAGTGCAGTGCCCAATACAGTTAACATGGTGGTTAAGTTCTCTGGAGAAAGAAAGATCCAAGCCCCATTCTTAGCTCTACAACATTACCTAATAGCTGTGTGATCTCAGGGAGGTTACTTAGCTTCCCTGAGCCTCAACTTCCCTTTGATAAAACATGGATAAGAGCAGTAATTCACTATTGAAGAGAGAAGAATCCCCAAAACAACATACACGGCATTTTTACAGTACAATTCCTAACATAGAGTGATTTCAGTGAATGCTTATAAATTTACCATGAGACTTTCTTTGGTAGGACATTTAAAATGTGTGTGGGGGGGGGGGAGGGGGAGAGGGAGAGAGAGACAGACAGCTATAATCTCAGGATTCATCTGTTGTTCTTGGTATAAAACCAAATTTCCAAAAAACTCCACAAAACCCATAAAAAACCCAAAAAACACCTCATTTAGTACAAAAACATGCTCATAAATACTCATGCTTCTTCATTTGAAACTGAATTAAATTGGCAGATATTAATCAACTATAACTTTTCAACAGCTTCCATGAACCAGCTGGGATAAGCTAATCAAACAGCGGAAAGATGAGAGCTCAGGACAGACCACACGCAGTGAGACATATAGTGCTTTTTTTAAAAGAGAAAGTGTGATAATGAAAGGGTTTTTTTGCTAAGAAAAAAAAAGCCCTAACATTCAGTATAAGAGAACATTTATTAGGCCTACAATCCTGAAAACAAATGCCTTGACTATTTAACAAAGCTGTACTTTAAATGCAGTAATATGTTGGACCCATGCAACTTAAAATATACATAACTTATAGAGGATTGTATAGGACTAATAAAACTAGTAATAATTACAATAATATCGGCTCTCCCCATTTAGTGCCAATTATGCCCCAAGTATCCTGTACAGGTTTTCTTAGTTAACCTTCACAATACATCAGTGAGAGAGAGGGAAAAAACCTTGTTATCTCCATAAAGATGAATTAACGGACACTGAGGAAGATTACGTAACTTGTCTGTGCTTACAGTTAGTACGGGACAGAGCAGAGATTTGAACCTAGGATTGTTATGACTTCAAAAACCAATATTCTTTCTGGTCCAAACTGCTTCTCTATGCAGAACCAAAACTGAACTAAATGACCTTGAAGATCCCTTGAAATCTAGGACTGAAATTATTTTTTCTCATAGGTTAATACTGAGGGTATCTAGTTCCAAGCCCTGTCCCCTTCTAGCAACTCTCTAACCCCTACCCTGGCTTCAGGGAGAAAAGCAAGAAAGGAAGAAATAGAAAGGAAGAGAGAATTACTTAAAGCTACACGTTTTAGATACAAACAAGTGATCTGCAGGTAAGGATAAGCCCTAAGAAAGTGAGAGCAAGAAGAAAGGAAAGAATTTCAGTTGGTCATTAGAGAACTTTCTGACAACAAAAACAGAGGCATCAGAACACATTATCAAAGAACATTACGTAGGATAAACTGAAGAAAATACAACCTTGTGAAGGGCTGTCAACACACAAATAGTATCAACATACACACAAGATGGGGAAGTACAAATATAGCCTACTTGGCTCAGCCTCACTTATAATTTAAAATAGAAAAGCAAAAAAGGAAAGTGATAAAATAAGCTTGACGGCAGCAGTCAAGAGATTGCACTACAATTCTGCTAGCCTAAATACAAGTTAGCAAAAAGCTAACCCAAATATTTGTGCCACATTTTTCAAAGAACCCATCGATGTGCAGCAACCATTTTATGTTTTCCTTCAACTCGCTATCCATTAAGACAGAGCATGTCTATTTCCTCTACAAAATCATGTTCAGATCGGAACCAATACCCTAAGCTCAAAATTAGCCACCAAAAATGCACTCCTAAAATAAAACTCAAATTTTGTTAAGTTTTTTAAGTATGTGCTGGGAGAACGCTGAATGAAAAACATCATAAAGGTAACTTCCTTTTGGGAATAAAAGCAAAATAAAACAAAAACACTCCACATAACTCTAGTAGAACTGTTAGACCCAAGAGAGTCACATCTAGTGAAATCTCCCACAGGCAAAGATCCAAAGTTGATTGCCTTAGGAAGCTTCAGAGTCAACAGTTTCATTTAATGCCTTTCCAATGTCAACTAAGTCTTGATGTGAACTGTTCTCATCTGCAAAGAATGAGACGGCTACATGTTCTTGGTACTAACATCATTCTCTCACTTCCATTATGAAAAGAAATTAAAAAAAAAAAAAGTATTTTATTTATTTATTTGAGAGAGAGAGAGTGAGAGAGCACAAGCAGGGGGAGTGGGAGAGGGAGAAGCGGGCTCCCCGCAGGGCAAGGAGCCCGATGTGGGGCTCCATCCCAGGACCCTGGGATCATGACCTGAGCCGAAGGCAGACGCTTAACAACTGAGCCACCCAGGCGCCCCGAAATGTGTTTCTTTTATGATGATCAGGTACTATCTGGAAAAAAGGGCCTATTTCCATTAAAAAATAAATACACTCAAGTCAGCCAGATTAAGGCTTTTGTACGCTTTCCTGTTTTTCTCCACAGCCACTGACACCTCAAAGAGAAGTAATATCTTAGCCTCTGGTCCCACCTTAAACAGGTGCTCCTTTTACATAAAACAGAAAACTTTTGACCATTAATTATTTGGTTCTGATAATATTCCCCATGGAAATGCAGTCGTTGGGATTCTTAAGAATTTTTTTGGGGGAGACTTAAAATCCAGGGAAGACCTACCTTGTGAGTAGAGAAGGATCTGCATCTCTAAAAGAACACAGGTAAACACCTGCACCAGGTTCTCCAATCCCAGAAGCTCGAAGGCCTCTCGAAGAGGGTAATCGGAGAGGGGGAGTTCACTGGGCCCAGGTCTCTGGCAGATGACGGGTTCATAAACACCATAAAATTTCAGTGACCTCCCTGGAGGTGGAAGGGGTACCTCGTAGAGAATGTTATGGATGTAGCTCTCAAGCGGCAAGGGCGGCGGCTGCTGTGAGGTAACTGCCTTGTAAAGCTGGATAAGGAATTTCTTGCAGGCCTGCATGAAAGGCAGCGGTGTGATCAAACATATACTTTTTGAAACGTACAGCGTGTCTCTGCTGATGTCATAGGAGTTGTATCGCTGGAGTTTCAAAAGGGAAGTTGTATCTCCCTCGTCAACACTGCTCGCCAGAGAATCCATGCTGCAGGAGGACGAAGCATACACGCCACTGTAGTGCTCAGCGTTATGCATCTGGTAGAGCGTCTGCATGGCTGTGCAGATCTGCTTACTTGTAACTTCCTCATAAAAAGTGAGAACAAAACCATAGGTACGGGAACCATCTTCCCGGGTAATTATAAATGAGTGGAACTGAGGGTCTTTATTGTCAGTTTGAGTTCTGAAAGACAGCCCTTTAGGCATGCACAGCTGTGGAGCAAGGGGGAGAAAGTATCAGAATGCAGTACACAAGTAACTTCAAACCAGAGAAAATGTTTGTTATTGTTAACACAACAAGACTCCAAAGGACACGGGTTTTATCCGTATTTAACATTATTAGCAGCAGCCCTAAGTTAGAAATACACTGTAAGTTCCTCATTGACACACAGATAAAATTATTTTTAAAATATATATAGACAAGGAGAACCATCTTTACTGTGTATCACATGCAGGAGGTTCGACTAAGACTAAGAATGGAAAGATCTTTGACTTGTTCCCAGCAAACCTCTTATCCAAGCCTCTGACCTTCAGCGCCGCATGTGACTTCTCTGAGCCTCATTTTCTTTATCTCCATTTGCTAATCAATGACTTGAAGGCAAAATAGTCAAAGACACTTTACAAATATTTAATATTTAAGTACCATTTTTGTAGCAATGATGGTAATGTTTCAGAGGAATAGGGAAGTAGGTGAAGGCCCATTTGATAAATTGAAAAAAAAGAATAAAAACAATAGTATCATTTTCACTATTTTGAATAATATGATACTTGATCTTAGAAACAGAAACTTTAAAAATGGAATGATTTTTTGATTTACTGAAGCAGAAGAGTAGAAACAAAGACATTTTAGATTCACTCCGGTAGATATTATGCTTTAGGTCTTGGTAACTACCCAGGATTGAGTCAGATTTGGGAACAAAATTACCTGAGGAGTTGAAGATACTATCTTTAAGATTCTTAAAATGCAATTTGAACTCATTCTTTAAAACATTTTAAATAAAAGAAATAAAACAAATTACAGAAAATTTCAAATATACTAAGGAAAAAAAACTTGTAATTTAACTATCCTAACATAAAGATCATTATTAATTTTTATGTATTACTATTTTTGTATTGCAATATGCTTTCTGCATGGAAATAATTTTACCACAGTTATTACATTTTTCTTTTTCAGACTTAACAAATCAATCTGATGGGAAATTTAGAAGTTCTCCACACATTACTAAGAAAATGCAATTCACCTTGCATTGAATTGAAAGTTACATGTCCTTCATTCAAACTGTCAACACTTATATTAAGTATCTTTATGAGCCAGGCCCTATGATGGTGATACAGGTGAGAAAGACAGACAGACATGTTCCTGCTCCTATGGAGCTTCCAGTCCAGTAAGGACGGCAGATGACTAAAAAATCATAAACTATAAATAAAGTATGGGAAGTGCTATGATAGGGTAAATATAGACTGCCATGGAAAAAACACAGCAGGAGGACATAAATTAGAAAAGAAGGAGCTACTGGAAAAAAATAAAGTCTAAGGGGAAACCTGAAGATGAGTATAGGTGTTAGTGAGATGAAGAGAAGGCAGAGAGGATACATGTGCAAAAGCCCGCAAGACAGAACATGAGGGTTTGAGGAAGTGACACATGTTTTCTGTGGGTGCAGAACAGAATGCAAGATGGGGGGAGGTTATCCTACACTGTTGGTGGGAATGCAAGCTGGTGTAGCCACTCTGGAAAACAGTATGGAGATTCCTCAAAAAGTTGAAAATAGAGCTACCCTACGACCCAGCAATTGCACTACTGGTTATTTACCCCAAAGATACAAATGTAGGGATCCGAAGGGGCACCTGCACCCCAATGTTTATAGCAGCAATGTCCACAATAGCCATGCTCTCATCAAGACCATGGATGGCTCACTGAGAGTGCCTACAGCCAGGACCTGAAAACTAGGTTCTGTAAAAAAGCCAGATAATAAATATTTTAGGCTCTGCAGGCCTTAAAATCTTAGTCACAGCTACTCAGCACTACCATTGGAGTGTAAAAGCAGCCACTGACAACACATTAAGGAACGGGCATGACTTTGTTCCAATAAAACTTTATTTATAAATAGGTAGCCAGTTGGATTTGGCCTAAGGGCTGGTTTGCCCACTCCTGGCCTAGTCAAGTAAAATGTAATGAAGGTAACAAGTAACATTTTTGGGCTAAAAATGCAGTACAACTTCCATCTCTCTCTCTGGTCACATACAGTGGGAGCTCTGAGCCAACATATAAGAAATGTGACTAACCTGAAGCTACCATGCTAGAGACCATATGTAGAGATCGCACAGAGATAGAGGATTCCCTGGCGATGTTCCTAGCCCTGGAGATAGATCTGTGAGTGAGTGAACCTTCAAAAGACTCCAGTCTTTAGCCTCTGAACCACTCTAACTGACACCCAGTAGAGCAGAGGGTGCTTGCTAAACCCTACCCAAACTGCAGATTTGTAAGCAAAGTAACAGTTTTGTTGTTTTAAATCAAGAGTCAACAAACTTTAGTCCTTAGGTCCAATCCAATCAGCCACCTGTTTAGGTAAATAAAATTTTATTGGAACGCAATAGTGCTCATCCATTTAAGCATTGTCTGTGTCTACTTTTGCACTACAACAGCAGAGATGAGTAACTGACAGAAACTGTATGGCCTACAATGCCTCAACTATTTACTATCTGGCCTTTTATAAAAAAAAAATTGCTAACCCACAACCCATGTTTTAAGCCACTTAAATAGTACTGGGGTGGTTTGTTATACAGCAATAAATAATGGAAACACTCCCTTACTTTCTTTAAGTTTCCACATAAATACTATCTTAAAGAACCTTCCTTTATCATTCCATAAAAAATACTGTTTTCATCCTATAAATGCCATTAAAATGTCACTTTTCCTCTAGAAAGTCTTTAGTATATGGGGAAGAAATTAAAGTCTTGGACTGCTGTATACAAATGTACATTGTATACTGACACACACTACTAGTTTCTCTATTTGGTTTGGATCTCTAGATTATAAATGACTCAAGGACTGGTGCTATATTTCTAGGACTATAAAGGTATAAGAGTACCACACACAGAACAATATACTATTTGGGGCCATAAAAGGTGACTGATAATAAATATAAAAAGCAAAAAGCAAAAACCATGTAGTTTAGTATTATTAGGTCAGTGAAAATGTCTTTATATTTCATATCACTGAACATGAGAGACCTAGAAATTACGAAGGTAGCTTTATATAATTATTTTTATATATGTTGAAAAGAATTAAATTACTATGTATATTTGAGTAGAATAAGACACAGAGTTAGGTAAACACACACAAATACCTGACTTTGTTAGAGGAAAATTTGTTTATTCCGCATCTTGGGAACAGTTGTGTAAGGAAAGGCCATGGCAGGACCTTTTCATAGTTAGGTCTTCACATTAAAACTGCTTTCTTTAACAACAAGAGGAGATCTTCTGCTGATTTATGAATAAAAACTCATCTGACACATCTACTACAGTAAATAAAGACTGTAGGAAGGAAGATTTGAATCCCTCTTGCTCCAGGCTATGCTCAAATTTATTTGGGATAGTGCATGCCATATATGTATTTGTTGAATGAATAAACAAACAAATGAACAAGAAAACAAACAAAACAACAGCTAGGGGTACAGGACCAGATTAGCTCCTCTCCTGATTAAGGCTATAGTTCTCTTTTTACATGTAGTATAATACAGAAACCTAGTGACCTCCAAAGTCAAAATAAAGATTTAATTTAATTGATAGGCTTTCCTGACATCATAAACCACAAAATTACAGCTCCAACTGTTTTTGCACAGCTGCCAAATATTCCCTTAAGGTTTTGTAGCTTTCTTGAGCATGCATTCAAACATTTACAGGAAAAGCTTGCCAAAAGTTGTGCTCAAAGTAAAGAATGACTTTCTATGCTACAGATAACAGATGTTAAGAATTCTTAAATTCTCTTCCTACGAATCAAAAAAAGTAAGAATTGCATTTCTAATCTGGGAACCATGACTTGGAAAATGCTATTGCCTTTTCATTTTTAAAAGTGAGAATTCTTGTATGAATTGTCAGGTTTATTTTTCAGAAAACCTGAGACATAAAACAAGATTTGTTCATTAGGGCATTCAACAATCTCTTGTTATCCCTAATAATGCCTTTTATTAACAACAGCCCCTCTCCAACCCACTCTCCCACAATAAAACAACTAAACATTTAGGGCTGTCATTGTTTACCAGATTGCTACTGGTAATCAGATTACTTTAGCCAAAGTAAGCTCACAGTGCTGTGTACCCCCCTCCTTGAGCAACTACATGTCCTTATTATCCCTCTGGACTATTTCAGGTGGTTTGGCTAGAATTTTAACAAATCCTTTTTCCATCTTCTATAGTTCTGTGACTTCCATGCCCTCTCTTATTATACAAATAAAAGATAAATTATTCAGAGTTGGTCTGTTTGCCCCTCCTTTCTCCTACCTTCATTCCCTCTCTCCCTTCTTTTTCCTTTAATAAATATTTATTTTATGTCATATATTACATTAGATCTTGGTAATTCGAAAGACGAATATGAAAATAATCTCTTCGGGGAGTTCACAGTCTGGTAAAAAAGACAAACACACAAACTAATGGTTATAAAATAATGTGATCAGTGCTGCTGTGGAGTATGTTCAAGACATTATAGAAATAGAGGAGAGAGAGCACCTAACTACTTCTGCTTAAGATGATTTTGCAGGGGAGGTAATACCTGACTAGACAAAGACAGGGAAGGGAAGTATTGTAAGTAAGCAAACATTCCTTTGTTTATTCAATGACTTCAGCCTCTACTGCGTGTAAAACTAGGGATATAGCAATGAATAAGCGAGAGTGTACCTGTCTTCACGGTGTTTACATTACAGCAGGAGACATAGAGCTGATAACTAGCTATATAATCAATTATTTAATTCCAACTGTGATAGGTGCTACAAAAAGGTACAAGGTGCTAAAAGGTCCTAAGAGAACCTGAAGGGACCTGACTGAATGTTGGAACGGTGGTCAGGGATGGCGTCTCTGAAAAAATTGTGTTTAAAATGAGACCTGAAGGGTAAGAATTCACCAGGGGAAGGAGAAGTGGAAGAATCCTCCCAAGAGAAGTGGCCGCAGAAGCAGAAGCTTTAGTGTGAAGAATGGAAAGGAGAAGTCCAGGTAAGAGAGTTTGGGAGTTTGGACTAAGGTCTGGGTGTATAGAAACAGAGAGAAGTAGATAGATAACTGATTGCACATGGGAGAGGGTAAGAAAGTGAGAACTTTCAAGGATAATGCCAGATTTTCAGCTTAGGCAACTACGTGGATGGCTGTACCATTCACTGACCAAGGCTAGTGGGAAGACTGTGAATTCAGTTTTGGACATGTTAAGTTTGAGATGCCCATGAAATATTCTAGCTCCAAAGTTAAGAAAACCAGTGGGCTTCCCTGGTAATGGCTGGATTAGAGCCCCATTCCTACGGTTCTACTGTGAGACAGGAACTTAAACTTGGATGAAAATGAGGGCTTACTTTCATTCTAATGTCAAACCTATTAATCTAACTAAGGGTTATCTGTCTCAAATTCAAGAACTTGCTGAGTCCGTAAAAAGTATATTTAGCTCTTTTTCCTTCAAATCTTACAAGATGGGCATCTGAATAGGTCTTCTTTAGTCAACCCTTTACCCTTTACTCTTTGCTCATCATTCCACCCTACCCTTTTTTGTGATCAAAGTAAAGAGTAAACTGTAAACTTAGAGCTTTATAGATTATAAAAAGCTTTATAACAGTTATGACTTTTGTTTTAAGATTTTATTTATTTATCAGAGAGAGAGAGGGACAGAGGCAGGCAGAGGGAGAAGCGATGTGGGACTCGATCCCAGGACCCTGGGATCATGACGTGAGCCGAAGGCAGATGCTTAACGACTGAGCCACCCAGGCGTCCCACAGTTATGACTCTTTTAGTTACTTAAAATTTAATCATATATCAGATGTTTCATTTAGAATATACAATACAGAATCTTTATATTTCATATAAGCTGCTTAAAAAAGGTATTGATCATATTTTCTTCCTAACAATCCCTAGGTTCACTACATTCTTAAGGATAAGACCTACTGACCAGAACCTTATATAAATAGTCATGGATACCAAAATGCAGATTACCTCAAAGAGATCTGAAATGGGGGAGGAGGAGGCAGGGGACCTTCAGCTCCATTTGCAATGCTTTGCTTCATTTAAGAGAAAAAGCACCGATCTGAAGCAAATTCATCAATGTTGAAATATGTCAGTTCTGGGTATATGACTGTTGTATTGTTTTGTTTTATGATACTCTACCCTACCCCTTTTTTTCATGAAGATCTCTCAATCAGTAACCAAAAGAGACATAAAAAGCAATTAATTCAGAAACAATTTCAAACCTGTCATTATTTATTTTCTATTACATTTGCATGGCACTCATGGAATTTTTTTTTTTTATTAAAAAGTTCATTGCTTTGGAGTATTTAATTTCTGCATGAGATTAATGACCCTTTTTCAAAGCACCACTGTTGCTTGTTAAAGAAATGACTGATATTATAGAAGGTGATGACTCGTTGGGAGTGGGATTTTGCTAAAGGCAAGAGGAGAGCTTTATACCTCTAGGTGGGAATAAATTATAGCTTCATACACATGTACTTACTAATAAATCAGAGGAAATTAAGGGCAGTAAATCTATGACCCAAATGCAGACTAGTTTAATGGGATGCTTTTCAGAGATTTTCAAGGAAAGCCAGCAATTCCTTTTAGATTGGCAGCAATAACCAAAATGCTATGTGGTGCTTAACCATCAAAACACAAGCCTATGTGTTTTTTCTTCATAGGAGACTTTGGTTGCTTACATAAAATAATCCCAGAGGCAAGAGGAAAGAAAGTAACAAAGATTAAGGAAGCTGATCCCTGGTTTAAAGATGAACGCTCTACAGACCAACATGCACCTGGATGTTCATAGCAGCACTATCTACAATAGCCAGATAATGGAAACAGCCCATGTGTTCATCATGTGACAAATGGATAAAGAAGAGGCGGTATATACACACGATGGAGTATTACTCAGCCATAAAAAAGAATGAGATCTTGCCATCTGCAACAACATGGATGGAGCTAGACAGTATTATGCTAAGTGAAATAAATCAGTCAGAGAAAGACAAATACCATATGATTTCACTCATATGTGGAATTTAAGAAACAAAATAAACGAGCATAGGGGAAAAAAAGAGAGAAAGCCAAGAAACAGACTCTTAACTACAGAGAGCCAACTGATGGTTACCAGAGGGGAGGTGGGTGAAATAGGTAATGAGGATTAAGGAGTGCAGTGCACTTGTGATAAACACTGGGATGTATGTAAGTACTGAATCACTATATTGTACACTTGAAACTAATATTACACTGTATGTTAACTAATTGGAATTTAAATAAAAACATAAAAAACAAAAAAAATGGGCTTTGAGGGTCTGTTATATACATTTATCTGCCCTGGGGACTATAGGAAAGTAACTTAACTTCTCTGAGCTTCATTTCCACGTCTATAAAATGAGGACAATATTATCTATCTTAAAGAATTGCTTATTTAAAACATCAAATGAGGGCGCCTGGGTGGCTCAGTTGGTTAAGCAACTGCCTTCGGCTCAGGTCATGATCCTGGAGTCCCTGGATCGAGTCCCGCATCGGGCTCCCTGCTCGGCGGGGAGCCTGCTTCTGCCTCTGACCCTCCCCCCTCTCATGTGTTCTCTCTCTCTCATTCTCTCTGTCTCAAATAAATAAATAAAATAAAAAATCTTAAAAAAAAAAACTTTAAAAAAAAAAAAAAAAAAAAAATAAAACATCAAATGAAATAACGTAGACACTGTCATTTTAACGAAATAAAAAGAAGGCTAAAGATTAAAAAAAACTACATACCATGTTCACTGCATCTTGATCAAAAGGGTTCCATTCTATATTCTCAGGATAGTGGGCCAGCACTTTGGATTTGAATGTTCTTCTCAGAGGACTCTGATCAAAATTTTCACCTATAACAAATAATTAATAATTAGTTGATATTTAGAATTTTTTCAAAAGCATGTAGTTTTATTTTTATTTTATAGATATATTGACAGATAATGTTGAAATCTGATTCAATTTCTACCTCTAACAGTCTGAGTTGTAAAATTCTCAATGGAACTGTTAATGAAAGGTTACTGAAAAGAAACTGTTAATAAAAGATCTGCATTTAAAACTTCAGAATCTGAGGCGCCTGGGTGGCTCACTTGTTAAGCGTCTGCCTTTGGCTCGGGTGATGGTCCCAGAGTCCTGGGATCGAGCCCCGCATCGGGCTCCCTGCTCGGTGGAGAGCCTGCTTCTCCCTCTCCCACTCCCCCTGCTTGTGTTCCCTCTCTCGCTATCTCTCTCTCTGTCAAATAAATAAATAAAATCTTTAAAAATAAATAAATAAAACTTCAGAATCTGAATTTCAACACCTTGGGCAGACAACTATACTAAAAATCAAGATCTACTCAAATAATCTTTGCTGTAACCTAATTATTGTCCTCATTTCAATATGTGGTGATAAAAAAAATCTACTTGGAAACATCTAATTTATTAACAAAACATCCCGAATTTAGCATCCTGCATCATACTTCTGATCCTAAGATCTTGTACATGGACAGACACAATGCTGCCGCACTCAAAGGAGGCAATTTTGCTTGAGCTGCCACAGAAATCTGACAAATGTGACTGCATCCAGGCTTTTACAAGTAACAGAATTAACAGAATTAGAAACATCATTACTGAGTTGTCTAGTAGACACACTAAACCTATGAAAAGAAACAAGCTATTCCAAGCCAAACTCATCACCTGTCAAAATTCAGGAAAAATAAAGTCAGGCTATACTTCGATTATTATATATAAATAAACTTCAATTATAGCTGTCAGCTCAGTTCTTTATCTCCTTGACCAAATTAATTCCCATGAGACCTGTTTCCCACAAATGCCTTAGTTCCATAAAATAGGTTAATGTGGATGGCTCTTAAATTCTCAATGTCAAAAAGTTGAGACTGAAGAATAGTTTGTGTAAAACACAAACTATTATATCAAAAGATAAATGCTACTTACCAGTATTTGTACAAGTAAAAATACCAAGTAATTTATAAATCATAATTGGGCATCTAGTTAGACTCAGTTTCCATTTTTGGTAAAAATATGAAAAGATGGATACTAAAACACCTTTTAGTGCAAAACTTAACATATCACAAAAGGAGGGAAAAGTTACACTCTAAAATCTTGTTGGAAACTGCAATATAAAATACACAGAAGCTTTTCTGAATAAAGGCACATAGTTTATTAAATAGATTTGCTGCAGAAACTGTATTGTTTCTAATTTAAGCCCTGGTTAATGATCATTTTCCTTTGGATTCCTCTTACTTATCTAGGCAAATGTTTCACCTCTAGTTTTCTACTCCATATATCTATCTATCTTCTAAGAGATAGGGTAGAGAGCTTTCATTTCTAGAAGAACTGTCAAAAGCATCCCTGAGGACGGTTTATGAATTTTTGCAACATGCCTCTAGAGTGTGCTTACAAAGTCAATGGAAAAATGTGGAACTGTCCAGCAGTCAGTGTGCCTGAAGAAAAGAGTCAGGGTTCAGAATACCTGACTTCAGGAAGGGCAAATGACATTCTTTAAGCTGATACTAGATTCTCATGCAAGCACTAAGAATTTTTAGATTATTCACTTCTTCATTAAAAAAAAAGAAGACGATGACTAGGGGCACTTGGGTGGCTCAGCTGGTTCAGCATCTGCCTTCAGCTCGGGTCATGATGTCAGGGTCCTGGGATCGAGCCCTGCATTTGGCTCTCTGCTCAGCGGCGGGCAAGTCTGCTTTTCCCTCTCCCTCTCCCTCTGTGATCTCTCTTGCTCTCACTCTCTCTCAAATGAATAAAATCTTAAAAAATACAAAAGACTACTTTTCACTTCACTTTAAGTCACAGAAAACACAAAACAAAAATTCCCTCTTGGTTCTAAAGATCTATGCTGCTAACTCTGCTACTGACAGGAACAGGATATCCTCAGATAATATACAGCAACCAAGAATGCCTCTCCTTCACCCACCAACATACACCAGAAATGTTTATTTTTGTAAGTGTAAATAAAATGTGAAACACTGTGGGGGCAGAAGAAACAGCACATAATGCAAGATATAACTCCTTGCAACACTTACCTTTTAATGAATTCCTGCCTGAGTCTGGTTAAAAAAGTAACATTATCTTCATTCATATATCAAGTTATTAATGGGACAGAGGATAAATCAGAAAAGCCATGACAGTGCCATTTTCAATATAATTGTTCGATTAACTAAGGAACACCACACCCTCTTGAAGCACAATGGAATCACCCAGAAGATAGAGAACGAAAACCACCTTTTTCAGAGAGAAAAAATTTCACAAAAACAAAAAAATGAAAACACTCAATGAAACAGAAACACAAATCTAAGAAAAACAGAACCACCACCGCCGCCGCCACCACCACCACCAGCTACTAGACTGCCAAAAAAGGGGGGGGCAATAGGAAAGGTCATTGCTGTATATATAGCTGTCTTGGCAAATACCATTTTGAAGTAAATTAAGGGAACAACCAACCACGTAGAAATTCTGATAACATCGTTAAGGATTTAGACATGAGTGGATGTAGTTATCACTACTATTACCAGCCAAAGAAGAGAATCCTGAAGATGACTTTTGGAGATGGGCAGTGGGGGGAACAACCTAATCTTCTCATTTTGAACCCATGTTATAAATGAACTTCTAACTTGGAATTTACTGCGAGGACTTAGCAGGAGAAATGAATTAGTCTAAGAATTGGGGTTCCCAGGCAATAGAAATGATACATATGCATCCTTAACTTAAATTCCACCTTTTAAACACTATCCTGAAATGAACAAGGATTATAAACTTGTGCAAATATTAATATCCCCCACTACAAATGCATATAAACTTAATTCCAAGTAATACTGCCAAGTAAACTGCTACCAAATTTAAGCTGCAATTCAGCCTTTCCTTCTAAGAAAATAGCATATATCTGCCAAGAGAGCTTAAGATCAGTGAATAATTTTTTCAAGGCTTGAAGCAAATGAGGTCTTTACAAAAATTAAGATGCAGATGAGAGAACAGAAATACAATATAATACCTATTTTTGCCCAAGAAAAACAGAAAAAAAAAAACCCAATTATGATGGGCTTGGGGTGAATTAAAATAATGATTTCTAACACCTTAATTTTTATTTTTACTTTTATTTTTATTTTTACCTGAAGTTGTATTTGCAGTATCTTGGCTCTTGCCATGACGATCTGCTTCTAGCCATTGGTACAAAACTACATAATGTAACAGAAACAAAAAACTTTATAAACAAAGAAACACAAACACAAAAGCAAAATGACTTTGAAGAATGGAAAATGAGAATAACAAATTAAACAAAAGCAATAAACATGAGACATTAACATCAATGGAATGTAGCTTAACACCAACAGTATACAGCTTATAAGCTATTAGTAATAAGAAAGCACAGAGAATAGGTAATTGTATTTTAATGTAAGAAAAATACTATTTAAACATTTGTAACAGTTATTCATATGGGAAAAAAGCACATATATTCTTCTCAATGCTGATTTGAAGAGAAGTATCAGGAGAAAGCTAATGTTTCCATAGTCAGATAAAATATAAGACAAAATGACCAACTTTAAAAATTACATTCCAACTTCTGCACACCTATCAGAATGGCTGAAGTCCAAAAAACGGACTATACCAAATGCTGACAAGTACAGGAAGTAACAGTAACTCTCATTCACTGTTGGTGGGAATCCAAATTGGTACAGCCACTTTGGAAGACAGCTTGGCAATTCCTTTTTTTTTTTTAAGATTCTACTTATTTGACAGAGAGAGAGACACAGCAAGAGAGGGAACACAAGGGGGGGGGTGGGAGAGGGAGAAGCAGGCCCCCCCGCAGAGGAGGGAGCCTGATGCGGGGCTCGATCCCAGGACCATCATGACCTGAGCTGAAGGCAGACTCCTAACGACTGAGCCACCCAGGCGCCCCCAGCTTGGCAATTTCTTAACAAAGCTAAGCACAGTCTTACCATAGGATCCCATAGCTCTACTCTAATCTGGACAAAAACATCAGACAAATCCCAAGAGAAGGAATCTATAATATACCTGATGAATACTTGCCAACTATCAAGGACATCAAAAACAAGGGAAGTCTGAGAAGCACTCACAGCCAAGAGGTGCCTAAGGAGACATGATAACTGAATATAATGTGGTATATTGGATGAAATCCACCAAGAGAAAAAAGGACTTTAAGTAAACACTAAGGAAATCTGAATAGGATATATACAGACTTTAGTTAACAATTATGTATCAATTGATTTGTTAACTGTAACAAATATACTACTGTAAGATGTTAATGATAGGAAAAACTGTATGGATGGGGGGGATATGAGGTATATGGGAACTCTATTATCTTCTCAATTTTTCTAAAATCTAAAACTCCTCTAAAAATCAAGTCTGTGTTTTAAAAAGCATTCCAATATGTAAGATAAGGACAAAATAGTATTATATCCAATCTTGTAAGTAACCTACCTTTTAAGAAATCATTCTATGCAAACAGGAGCTGAAGTATGCTCTGTACTAAGATTCCATTTAATCAACTATCCCTTTATGTGCTACTAACTAGGAAGTGTCAACTCTTGGAGGAAATTTTACCACAGTTAAGGACACAGACTGTTAGGAAATTCACACTAGACCTCTGTAACTGCAGCTTTGAAGAGTATAAAAACTTCTGAATAGGTTACCCAGATGTCTACAACTTTTAGATATCCAGTCTTCTCTTTAAAGAGTTAAATAATGATAATGTAGGGTCCTAATCACCAGGGAATCTTCCTATCTATACCTTGAAAGTCTGAATGATCTCAGAACAAAGGCAAAACCTCTACGCTGAGGGGGCTATTGGCCCACAGATACTGTGAGAGTTCTGTATCCCAATCAAGGTTTGCAGAAACTTTGTACACTCTCCCTTCACAAAACAACAAGAGAAAAACCAAAGAGCTGGGGAAGGTAGCCTATGGAACTCCTGGACTGAAGGAAAAAAGGAACTATCTGATCCATTATAAATCCTGCAATCACCAAGGAGGTTATTTGGATCTTTCCAGACAGCCAGGTGGTATACTGACATTTATCATCAGGGATAGATGGCTCAAAACAGACCTTTGAAGAGCCCCCACACATACACCCATGCAGTGTGCAAGGTCACTGGCTGAGGGTGCCCCAGTGGGCACACAATTCAGTATACTCCCCTCCAGGATACTGCACACTTCTGGGAGGCAAATAATTGTTACGACTGGGACTAGCAAGGAAGAACTCGAGAAGCAGACCTCACTCATTTTTTACCTTTCCAGTTTACAGGAATAACTACTCATTAGAGTACAGAAGTAGCAGATTAGAGAAGTATTAGGCCATGACACAAAAATCTCCCCATTTGGAAAAAAGCAAGTATGGACTTTACAACTGACAATGAATATCACTCTCACAAAAATGAGATACAAAATAGAGGAAACTAATCCATTAACTGGTCTAACAATTCTGCCTAGCTTTCATCTAAAGGCTATTTTGCCCTGATTAAGGTAGAAACTCTTGGGTGCATTTAAGGTATCACTAGGAATATTTACCAATAGTTCAATTACTTAATATAGCTCCTGTTTCTGGTTTTACCAGAGAAAAAGAAAAAAAGGAAAAAAATATGAAAGCTATTCCAGGTGAACTTACACTGAGAATTATACATAAGCAAAAGTCTTTTTAGTAAATTTAGATATTCAATTGTTTTATCCTTGCCTCCAGATTACCCATGGTCTAAATATTTCAGAGAATTTCCAGTGAAATAAGTGCATCTGCTTCATGCAAAGCTATAATGTGAATGACCATTAGATCAAATTTGGATTTCAAAGCCCACTTTATAGCACATTTAAAAATATAATGTATAACTAAAAAAAGAAATGTGACAGATATTTTTACCTAATATACCACAGTGCAAAGGGGTAGTTCTAGAAGGACTGAGCTCAAAAAATTTAACTCCCATAAAGCATCTGAAATATGTTAAAATACAGAGTCTGCTGCTATGTTTGTAGTCCCTGACTATATTGTGCATTCTCTTCCTTGGTAACTTTCTAGATTGCTTTTTACTGTGCTCCTATACATAATAAATGCAGTTCTTTAAATACGGGACAGAATTTGCCCATTTTTTATGGATGTTCTCTACCCTTCATAGAAGAAGCCATATACCCACTACTAGTTACTAATTAATGCTATAGGTTTTAACCCATGATGGGCCTGTTAGACTTTCTAAAAACACAACTTCTATATCCAGTCAGCAATCTTGCTAGTCATAAAGGGAATCAAGCAAAAGAAGCTGGGATCTCTGAAAATTCATAGACCCTACTGAGGAATAATCATCAATAAAAAAACCGTGAACCCTGGTAATCTTAAAAGTTTGTTTTAAGATATTAATAAAAGTACACCAACATCAATCTAGTAAACTTTGAATTTCTAAGAAATTCACAGTATATTTCATTCTTGATCACATCAAAATTAAAGAGCCATACTCTATTTAGCTAACACTAAAATACACTTTAATTACTGAAGTTTATTCACGGGAAACCAAGAGTATACAGCACAGTTATTCTGTTTCAACCTGGTACCTCCATTTAATTCTGTCACTAATCACCTGGAGTTGGCACAGACATCACTTGTTAAAAGGCACGGACCCCAATAGGACTGCCCTGACTTCAGAGGTCACCAGCCCACCAGCCCTTCTGACATACTGGCTATACATTTGGGAGTTTCCATAACTATCACAGGTTTGATAATTCACTAGAAAACTCATGGAACTCAGGAAAGCACTATTACTTGTGATTGCAGTTTTATTACAAGAGCTACAAATCAGGGCGCTTGGGTGGCTCAGTCGTTAAGCGTCTGCCTTCGGCTCAGGTCATGATCCCAGGGTCCTGGGATGGAGCCCCACATCGGGCTCCCTGCTCAGCAGAAAGCCTGCTTCTCCCTCTCCCACTCCCCCTGCTTGTATGCCCTCTCTCGCTGTGTCTCTCTCTGTCAAATAAATAAATAAAATCTTAAAAAAACAAAACAAAAAAAAACAAGAGCTACAAATCTGAAGGACCAGACAAATGAAGACACACAAAGGGTGAGGTCTGGGAGGGAATGCAGTGCTTTCATGTTCTGTCCTGTGGAATCAGGGTATGTTACTTGCCGCCACCACACACACATACAATGTGTTTATCAACCAAGAAGCTCCACTAACCTTTGGTATCTGGAGGGTTTTTTTTTTAGATTTATTTATTTATTTTGTGGGGGGAGGGGAGAGGGAGAGAAAGAGTCCCAAGCAGTCAGTGCAGAGCCCAACTCAGGGCTCCATCTCCCGACCCGAGATCATGACCTGAGCCAAAACTGAAAGTCGGAGGCTTAACTGACTGCACCACCCAAGCGCCCCTGGTATCTAGAGTTTTTAATGGGCTTCACTACGTACACAGGACTGATTTGATGATTAGCCATATGACTGAACTCAAATCTCTAACCTCCTCCCTTCCCTAGAGGCCCAGTTGGCTCAAGCCCTCTGGTAACCAGCCCCTACCCCGAAGCTATCTAAGAGGGGCTCATCTTTACTTCATTAGGATAACACTCCTATTACTTAAGAAATTACCAGGGATCCAGAAGTTCTGTGCCAAGACTGGGACAGAGACCAGACAAATTCTTATTAGGCACGGGGCGCCTGGGTGGCTCAGTCGTTAAGCGTCTGCCTTCGGCTCGGGTCATGATCCCAGGGTCCTGGGATCGAGCCTTGCATTGGGTTCCCTGCTCGGCGGGAACCATGCTTCTCCCTCTCCCACTCCCCCTGCTTGTGTTCCCTCTCTCACTGAGTCTCTCTCTGTCAAATAAATAAATAAAATCTTAAAAAAAACCCCAAATTCTTATTAGGCACTGTGCATTCTACCACCAAGCACAGAACACAGTAGCAGATTATTTACTTGCAAAAATAACCTTAGCAATGGATTCAAGATCTACAGTCCTCTGATAATGAGGAATAAACAAAGCACTCTGCTTCTAAGCCATGCTTTACATCCTATCCCTTTTCTGATAAAATATGAAAGAAGAAAAAAACTTTAAAAAGTCACTGAAGTATTGTAACTGATATTATAAAACCCTCTAAGAGGAAAGGTCCATAATTTTTAGGTAAATAATAAGTACCATGCGTTTATCAGTGCTTAGTAAATTATTTTTATTATTCTGGAAAATATAACAGTGATTTTCAAATAATAAGCATAACCAAGAAAACAAGGTTCTAGTTCTAGTTGAATATTCTGGGTTCTAGTAGCCTAGGGCAAACCACACTTTCTTTGAGCAAAGGTTTCCTCATACTAAAATACAGATTACATAATAACACATTAGTATTATTACAGCTCTATCTTGTATAAGGATCATCTATGCAATGTATTTCTGGGAAAGCATATTAATGTTAGTATTTGATGCTGCATGTTATAAAGTATAAAACGAATCTTCCTTATTGCTAAAGGAATATTCTCTGCTAAAATGACACCAAGAGAGCTACCCTTTGCCTTCAGGAACAAAAGAAAGGCACCTGCCATTAAAATATTTATAGCTGACAAATAACACTATAGGGCTAGATTTCTAAGATGATTCAAACTGAAACAGTTCTGCTGTATGACTCAAAGAAGCAGTTATTTGCTCAGAGTTAACACAGAACTTTTCCCTTCATTTCCGTTCATTACTTTTTGCTGCCAATACTCTCACCAAAAAATAAATAAATAAATAAATAAATAAATAAATAAAATTATAAGTAGTCAAAAACAAGTAACTCAGTTCAGTTTACACAGGGATACCAAGGAACATATACAAGAATACCACTTTCTTCCTCTTACTCTCTTCAACAAAATAAAGCAAAAAACCTCTATAAGAAATCAACAAAGTTCTCTAGAGAAAAGATATAAACTACAAGATAGGAAAAAGGATACATGTGTTTTACTAATGCTCCCCTGCCTCTGGTCTATGAAATTATTTTAATATGAGCAAAATAGGGCAAAAAATGTTAATAAGATTTACCGAGAAAGAAAATCTTCCTATAAGAATCAAACAAAAGCATTATTAGTCCAACAATCACCTGAAGTTTTTTGCAGCTGATATAACTGTTGCTAAGCAAAAGTGGCCTCTGAGTCTCTTCATCAGTATGCACTTTTATCCAAAGGCCCTAAAGGCCCTCCCCTAATATGCTGAGTGTTAGCTAGAACATTCAGGCTTTAAAATGAACTGCATGGACTTCAGTTCTTAAAATGGTATTGGGGGAAAGCACACACCTATAAAATTATGGTCCACGTATCCCAGGAGGAAGACAATGTGACCTGTTAGATGACGAGAACTTCTCAGTTCTACAAGAGGCTGTGATTCCCAAAGCTACTGTCTAGCATATTTTAGAAAGTTAAGAAAAAAGTCAAGTCACCTTGGTAGGGGGGAAAAAAACATTTTAACCACTTTCCAAAGTTTTCAAAATTGACAGAAAACAAAAAACCAAGGATAAAAATGGGATGGGAGAGAATTTTTCTCTTCCTTATAGGAAAAACAAAGTCTGCCTTCCTCTCTCCATCAGACATAGAAGAAAACCCTCAAGATGATCTCAAGCCCTGGGTTTGTTTGCTTGTTTTTTTAAAGAAGGGTTAACACTAAAAGTAATCCTATCAAAAGGGATTCATATTTACTGTTTTCACTCTAGCGCTCAGAGTATTATCTGGTACTTAGGATATTTGACTGACTGATTAGGAGTCATGCTAGATTTCTAGATTTTAGATTCTAGATTTCTCCCCTTCCCTCACCTGAATCCATCTCCTTTCCTTCCATATTCAAATAGTCACTAAATTTTGCAATTTATACCTCCTTAATATCCCTCCAAATCAGCCTTTCCTTTCTCTTTTCACTGCTACACTGTTAACTGAGCCTCAAGCCAGACTCAGAATATTGCTACAGCTTCCTAACTTGTTTCCCTGCCATACACTGTACATTAAACTCCCCTTCTAGGGGCGCCTGGGTGGCTCAGCCGTTGAGCATCTGCCTTCGGCTCGGGTCATGATCCCAGGGTCCTGGGATCGAGCCCTGCATTGGGCTCCCTGCTCCACGGGAACCCTGCTTCTCCCTCTCCCACTCCCCCTGCTTGTGTTCCTGCTCTCGCTATCTCTGTCAAATAAATAAATCTTAAAAAAAAAAAAAATAAATTCCCCTTCTAATTCATATCTCATTGTCCCTTTTCTCTCTGTCCCTCTCTTTTTCTTTCACTCAAGTATTTTTGAAGCTCTATGAGCCAAGGCACTATTCTAGGCTCTTGAGATATAACAGAATAGCAGATTGCATTCTTCAAAAATAGCCACAACAGTATCTCCTGTCCTACATGAGCTTTTGAAACTACATCAGAAAGTAGAGTCCCTGTCCCCGGTCCTTAAACCTGGAAGGGCCTTGTGACTGACTGCCTCAAATGAAAGAATATAGCAGAAGTGAGGCTATGGCTTCCATGGCTGTCATAGAAAGTGCCATGCATTTCCACCTTGCTCTCCTGGAACACAGGTCCTTAGAGCATAGCTACAGTGCTGTCAGAAAGCCCACACAGCCTCTGGAGAAGCCCATAAGGACAGAAACTGAGGGTTCTAGCCCACAGGCTGGACTGAGATCCCAGCCTATAGTAAGCAGTATAGCCTGCCAGCCAGGGAGTGAGCCACCTGAAAATTGGTCCTCTGGACCCCTGTCAAACCACTCATATGATGTCAACGAAGCAGAGACAAATTAGTCTCACCACACTCTGCCCAAATTGCAGAACTGTGAGCTAAATAAATGACTGTGTTTTAACCTGATAATTTTGAGGTCGTTTGCTATGCAACAATAAATAACTGGAACAAACAGTGGAACAAAAAGGCAAAAAATCCTTGCCTCCATAGAGTTTACCTCGGAGGAGACAAATAATAAATATAAATTATATAATATGTTGGAAGATAAAAAGTGCAATGGAAAGTTAAAAAATAAGAATAGAGGAAGGCCAGCAGTACAGGGCATAGGTTGCAATATTATATAGGGAGGTCAGAGTGGATGCCTCATTGAGAAAGTGATGTCTGAGCAAAAATCTGAAGAGGTAAAGGAATTAATCTTATCTCCTCAGGAAATCAAAGTGAACTAAGATACCAATCTTATAAATTTAGTCCCCCATCACCTAGAGTCCAGACTCCTTAAACAACACTTGAGGACCACACTATGACCTAGCCCTGCATTTCCAGCTTCAGTTTCTGAGGCTCCCCTACTCCCTATACACCCTGTACTTGAGCCATGCCAGATGACTTGTAGTTCCCTTTTAAGTACCGTGCTCTATGGGTCTTTGCAAGGCTTCCTCTATCTGGAATGTCTTTCTCCCTAAATAAAAATAAGTTTTTTCTTTTTTAAAGATTTATTTGTTTATTTGAGAGCGAGAGGGAGAGAGAGCACGTGTGTGAGCACACAAGTGGGAGGGGTAGGAGGGAGAGAAAATCCCAAGCTGAGTGTGGAGCTGACATGAGGCTTGATCTCATGACCCCAAGATCATGACCTGACCCAAAACCAAGAGCTGGATGTTCAACCAAATGCACCACACAGGCGCCCCCCCCAACTTTTTTTAAAAGAAATAATAGTTTTCTACTATTCCCTTGATAAATTCTGACAAACTTGGCAACTTTAAAACAACACCCACATTTATTATCTCATAGTTTCTGTGGGTCAGAAGTCTGGGCATAAAGTGGCTCTGCTGGCTCCTTTGTTCCAGGTCTCATGGTATTGTAATCATCCTGTTGTTAGTGCTTCCGTCCTTTCTGGAGGCTGTGGGGAAGAATCCCTTCCAAGTTCACCCGGGTTGTTAGCAGAATTCAGTTCCCTGCAGTTACAGGGCTAAGGTCCCTATTCCCTTGCTAGCTGTCAGCAGGGCTGCCCTTTGCACCTAAGGCCTCTCTCTGGTCCCTCCATGGGGCCCTTACATCTCAGAATCAGCAACGGCACAATGAACCCTCCTCATCCTTGGAATCCTCTGAGTGCCTTTCTGCCAAATCTGAGTTTCTCTTTTAGGGATTCATGTGATTACATTGGGGAAACTGGATAATCCAAGCTACTCTATTTCATGATCAGCTAATTAGTAACTTTAATTACATCTGTGAATCTCCTTCACAGCAGTACCTAGATTGGTTTGACTAAACAGGAGACAGGAATCTTGGGGGGACATTTTTAGAATTCTGCCTACTATACACCTCCCTCCTTGTCTGCCTGCTAGGCTCCTACAGGTCTTTAAGATTCTTCTTAGAAGAAACTTCATTTGGGAAACCTTTCTTGACATGTACAGGGAAAGTGAGGAGTTTCTTCCATAACACAACTTAAAATCTACAAGTTAGAACAGATAATTTTTATGGCCCGACATCTTAAAATTCCATGAGCTTAATTTTTAAATGAACCACTGTTGTAGAAACATTGTACTAAATATTAGCTGATGTGTTAAAATAAAAATATTCCTTGATGGTAAAGTTTAGGACAAAGCACTTCTTTTCTTGGTCAGCACACATGTGTGTGTGACTATAATGCTCTCCCCTCTGCATTTTTAAAAAAGGAAATAGTATTGTCAAGTTTTTGGAACTGTGTTCTAATAATTACTATACATATTGCTATCCACTTACCTTATTATATTAAAACTGTTAAATTCTATCTCCTCCTTTAAATTTTAAGCTCTTCAACATATTCTTCATCCTTACATTCTTACACATGTTCAATAAAATTTGTTAAATAAATGGACAAATGAATGGAAATTGTACTCTTTGGTCTGAATTATTTATTCCAGAGTTTGTAAGACTTACTTAAAGCATTGGTACCTGCGAAAATGATTTATTTTAAAATTTTATATTACTACACTTTATAAACTATAAAAACTGAAACGTAATTTAAGAAACAGAATTAGCCTGGGTGCCTGGGTGGCTCAGTCGTTAAGCGTCTGCCTTCTGCTCGGGTCATGATCCCAGGATCCTGGGATCGAGCCCCGCATTGGGCTCCCTGCTCGGCGGGAAACCTGTTTCTCCCTCTCCCACTCCTCCTGCTTGTGTTCCCTCTCTCGCTGTCTCTCTCTGTCAAATAAATAAATAAAATCTTTAAAAAAAAAAAACAAACAAAATTAGCCCAATTTCTTTAGAACATTTTATTTCTTTTTCAATTTGTGTTACTTGTAAATTAAAATCTGATACCTTATTTCAAAGAAAAGAACATAAAAATATTATTATTATATGTCTGTCTACTGTGGTATCACTTGATCAGAATTTTATTATTCTTTGCTTTGAATCTTAGATTTCATGACTAACTTTTTTTAAAAGTAAACTTTAGTTTTTAGAATGTTTTTAAGACCTACAGAAAAATTGGGAAGATAGTACGGAGTGTTTCTATATCCCCACCAAGCAGTTTTCCCTATTAGTAACATATCACATTAGAACAGTACATTTGTGGGGTGCCTGGGTGGCTCAGCCAATTAAGTGTCTGACTTTTGATCTCAGCTCAGGTCTTGATCTCAGAGTCATGAGTTCAAGCCCCAGGTTGGGCTCCACACTCAGTGTGGAGCCTACTTAAAACAAAACAAAAAAAGAATAATACAACTGTTACAATTAATGAAACAGTATTTACACATTATTATTAACTAAAGTATATACTTTAGTCAGATTTCCTGAGTTTTTACTTCAGGTCCTTTTTTCGTTCCAGAATCCCATCCAAAATACCACATTACATTTAGCCATGATGTCTCCCTAAGCTCTTCTTGGCCGTAACAGTTTCTCTGACTTTCCTTGTTTTAGATGACACTGAGAGTTTTTGGTTTTGTTTTCTGATGTCTGACCTTATTTATTTCTTACTCTTAGAAAATCTCATTTTTGACTGGACTCACTTAGAGGTAGAAGCTCTCAGAGAGGACAGCCTCCATCTCTTGGCCATCTGTTCCTGGCATTTTTCTTAGGCCTCCTACATTCTCTTGGCTAAAAGTTTAGCATATTCTGCAGCCTCTTCCTTATTTTTCTTAGTGCACTGTTTCTTCAGAGCGATATGCTGACGTTTGTGTTGGAGGACATGTGGAGTAACAAGACACTCAATCTTGGGTGCTTTGGTTCTAGGTTTCTTTCCTTCTTTGTTTAGGGACTTTCTCACAACATACTGGTAGACATCATCTTCTTTAGAAAAGTCTGCAGATTCTGCTAGCTCTTTTGGGTGCCAGGTGACAAGGTACAGTAGTATCAGTGAGTCCAGAAATATCCTTCTCCCCCTTTTTTTTTTACAGTGACCAAGTTGAGAACACTGAGATTGGCATCCACAATGCAACCCCGAACAGATTTGTGCCTTTCTTTCTTTATCCTCCTTGGTCTGTAGCAGGAATGCTCCTTACTCAGCAGCAGTGGACATGGCCATGGATTGAGACACCCTGTTTCATGGGAAGCCTTGTTTGTCATCACCACCAGTGATGTGGACCACATAACCCTTCCAATTCTTCACCCAGAGCATCAGCAGCAACTTCTGTGGCCATATGCTTCTCATAAAAGGTATGAAGTTGCATTCAATGTCCACTTCAATAAGTTTCTGGAAGCCAGTAGCTTCATCCTAAAGCAGCCTACCACCTCTGAGGTGCCACAAAAAAGAGGACATTGACAGTTTTAAAGAGTACTGGTCAGGTATTTTATAGAAAGTCCTTCAAATGAGATTTGTCTGATTTTTTCCTAAGGATTAGGCTGGGGTTATGGGCTTGGGGGGAAGATCACAGAGGTAAAGTGCCATTTTTATCACATCATATCAAGCTACGTACTATTAACATGACTTTTCACTGTTGATGTTCACCTTGATCACCTGGCTGAGCTAGTGTTTGTCAGGTTTCTCCACTGTAAAGTTCCTCTTTTTCTCCCCTTTTCCATACTATAGTTTTTAAAAGGAAATCACTACACCCAGCCCACACTTAAAAAAGTAGAGCTGGGGTACAGTATCTACATAAATTATTTGGAATTCTTCTGCAAGGAAGATTTGATTCTCTTCCCCCATTTACTATGTTATTTAACAATTTATTTACATCATTATGAACTTATGGATATTTTGTATTTTAGGTCATAATCCAATATACTTTTATTTTTTTGCTCAAATCATTCCACTTTTAACAGCTGGGAACTCTTTCATTTGGCTCTTGTGCCCCTTTGACATACCCCTATCTATGTATTGTTTTTGTATTTAGCACTTCCTTACTTTCCAGCACTATAAGATGCTCTAGGTTCATCTTACATATTTCCTGCCCCATTTCTAGAATCAACCATTTCTCCAAGGATCCCTCAATCCTTTAATTGGAGAATGGTTTTAGAAACGAAGATCTGAGTGCCAGGTGTGCTCATTTCTACTGGGGTGTCATTGTTTCTAGGGGCCCTCAGAGGTTAGCCTATTTTTTACTTTCTACCTAAACATTCAGAAATAAAGTAAGGTTGCTAATATTAGTTTATAAATAATTATTTTTTAAAGATTTTATTTATTTATCTGAGAGAGAGAGACTGAGAGAGAGCACATGAGAGGGGGGAGGGTCAGAGGGAGAAGCAGGCTCCTTGCCGAGCAGGGAGCCCGATGCGGGACTCGATCCCAGGACTCCAGGATCATGACCTGAGCCGAAGGCAGTCGCTTAACCAACTGAGCCACCCAGGCGCCCTATAAATAAATTTTTAAACCTCTTTATAACAATATTTTGTAAAGTATTTGTTCCTTCTAAAAAAATATTTTCAGTAGTTGCCTCATATTATGACTTTGCCTTTCCCCTCCACTCTACCAGCCTACCTCTACATATTCCTCAATTCTCAACCTAGAAGGGCAATGGGAGATACAGTTTTCAGGATTTTTGTTAAGATCTTTGGAGAATAGATGCCAAGTATATTTTTAGATATTTAATATCTGCTGATTTTATAAGTTCTGTGTACAAATGTAGTTGCAAAATAGGTTCAACTGTCAAACACAAAAAACTTTACCCTACACTGCCCACATGTGGAAAGACTGCATGTATCTCATCCATCCCAGAAGAAGGAGACAAGAACTAAGTACATATTTCTGTGAAATTCTTGTATTTCTCAGAATTTTTTATTTTGGATGGTTTGAAATCTTTCAAATACTAAAAATTTATATGTTTTATTAATAGGAGATTATTTTAAAGAAAAAAATATTTCTTATCCCTAGGAAGTCTCTTTTCACTGTTTTTCCAGAACACTCAAAGTAAATATTACTTGGGCAGTTATTCACTTTACCTCATTTTCTTGCCTACACTGTACCTTCATTATGCAATTTCTCACAAACTCTATGATTCAAGTTGTCTCAACTAAAGAGCTTTATAAAAGGCCTTAGAATAGTTTCCACTCCCATATCTTTTTTTTTTAAGATTTTATTTATTTATTTGACAGAGAGAGCAAGCACAAGCAGGAAGAGTGGCAGGCAGAGGGAGAGGGAGAAGCAGGCTCCCCACCGAGCAGAGAGCCAGATGTGGGGCTCCATCCCAGGACTCTGGAATCATGTCCTGAGCTGAAGGCAGATGCTTAACCCACTGAGCCACACAGGTGCCCCTCCCATACGTTATTTTTTTAAAAAAGCTTTCCCATTACATTCCAAATATCTTTACAAAGAGATTTATCAACTTGACAAATTTCATGTTACCTTACTTTACTTTTGGCTAAATTCACAATTTTCACAGAGCACTCTATGCAATCCCTCTTTTCACAATTAGTAACTCTATGCATTTTACATTGTCACTTTGAGACTATAAAATGTATTGTATAACTCTGTTTATACAGAGAATTGTCATGTTTGTTTATTTAGATGTAAACTATAAATTTCTTAAGTGGGAATTCAAAATTAAATAAAAAGCTAATAAAATTAAAGAATTATTTAAAATTTGGGAGGTTTGAGAATTGTTTCAGGGTTATGTAAGAACAATGAGGCTTTACTTTTTAGAGATATATACTGAAATATTTTAAATAAAATCATATGACATCTGGGATTTGCTTAAAAAATAGTATGGGGGTAGGGGGTAGAACAATGAATTGATAATTTCTGAGGCTGGATAATGGGTATATGAAGATTCACTGTACTACTCTATCTACTTCTGTATGTGTTCAAAATTCTCCATATAAAAAGTTTTAAAGCCACTAATGCCAAAAGAGGTTATTAATGGTAAGTTTAGTAAGTGCAAGCATAGCTTCAGAGGACAGAAAGTAAATGTTTCAATAATAAAAGAGGTTATTAATGATAAGTTTAGTAAGTGTAAGCATAGCTTCAGAGGACAGAAAATAAATGTTTCAATGTGTCTCTCTAAAAGATAATGACTCACTCCCCTCCTTTTATAAGACAACCACAATACCATTATGATACCTAAAAAATAATTTCCTAATATCAAAGATTCAACCATTATTCAAATTACCAATTTATCATAATGTCATTATTTTCTTTAACAGTTTGAATGAGGACCCAACTAAAATCCATATATTGTGGTATGTTGATATATCTTTTTTTTTTAAAGATTTTATTTATTCATTTGAGACACAGAGATACAGAGAGAGAGAGAGCATGAGCAGTGGGAGAGGCAGAGGGAGAAGCATCAGCAGACTCCCTGCTGAGTCAGGAGCCCGATGTGGGGCTCGATCCCAGGACCCTGGGATCATGACCTGAGCCGAAGGCAGACGCTTAGCCAACTGAGCCACCCAGGCGCCCCAACTTTCAAATTTAAAAATCTAAACACCATTTTCAGCTCTCACTCTACTTGGGCTTTCTATAGCATGTGACACTTGACTCTCCTTGCTCCCTGTGTTCTGTGACACCAATCTAAGTTCTTTCATTTCAATCAATATTGCAAGAGTCTTTCTGGACAAATATATTCTGAGATGGTTACCGTGTAGGTCCACAAACTAACGTAAGTAAAGGGTACTGTCTCACTTGAAGGAGGTGGACACTGCCATTATTAATCAGCTTGGGAAAAAACACCTCACGACATGATAAGAAACCATGAAAGATCAAACTTAGACTGATATGAAGAAACTCTTCTCTCTCATTCCCTTGAGCCTAGACTGCAAGCAGTCCAGATGTGCCTAACAACTCTCCTCACTGTTGGGGAAAAAAGAAATTTCTGTCGTGTAGAAGCAGATCTTTACCTCAGCAAGGAGGCAACCCCCTACCTGGGAAAGAACATAACTCTGTAAAGGGCCCTAAAGGGTAAACTGATTCTATGAGCAATGAGAGCAGTCACACAGATATTTTCCTAAACTGGTTATGTCACTTTCCATTTATGATTTTCTTCTATCATCTTTACTAAGTATTTTGTGAAGTCTTACAGTTTTCAGCTGTAAGAAATGAGAGACCAGTGCACTAAAGAGAAAGCTGTACTCCACAAGACCAGCATAGTAGTAGCAGCAATGACTGCTGAGATCCCAAAAAAGATTTGGAATTGGAAAGTTCAGTTGCTCATATCCAAGTTGGTATTCTCTCTTCTCTACCAATTCCTATGGACCGGGCAGTTATTAAGGGAACTTACCTCCATGGGTTTCTCTTCTGCTGCTCCCCATATTTTGTGTTCCACTGGGTTCTATCTTTGCTCATTTTTTCTTCCTCTCCATACTATTCTCCACAGCTCATACTATCTCCTATATTAATGACTTCCAAATATGTACCCCTAATCTAATCATCCAGGACAACATTTTCAAGTGCCTATGGGAAATCTTTACCACAAGCTGTTAAAACTCAATGTATTCTAACTTGAACTCCTTATATATATGTCTCCCAGACTCTCTTCTTCCTCTATTCCTTCTGTCAATTAATGATAACAAGACTTGGGGCACCTGAGTGGCTCAGTCAGTTGGGCGTCTGACTTCAGCTTGGGTCATGATCTCAGGGTCCTGGGATCAAGCCCTGCGTTGGGCTCCCTACTCATCGGGGAGTCTACGTCTCCTTCTCCCTCTACCCACCTCCCAACTCGTGTGTGCTCTCTCTTTCTCAAATAAATAAAATCTTTAAAAAAAATGATACCAGGACTCACCAAAGTCAAAACCTGGGATTGACTCTTCCTTCTCTCTAAAAAAGGCTGCAGAAAATAAAATGGAATGAAAGAAATTCCTTCCAGCATACAAAGTGTCTTCTGTAATAAAGAGGGTTCAATATCCTTATAACATGGAGAATCTCAGCTGTTCTGTTTTTGGAGCATAAATATAGAATCTAAATATTTAGTTTATAAAATATAAACTAAGCAATATGTGACCTTCAGTTAACTACTTAGTCTGTTTTCTGGAAAGGAAAATGGCAATGATGAGTGAAGTTATATTATTAAAAAAGTAACTAACATAAAGGTCCTTTTCTTTTTTCTTTTTCTTTTTTTTTTTTAAAGATTTTATTTATTTATTTGAGAGAGAGAGAATGAGAGAGAGCACATGAGAGGGGGAGGGTCAGAGGGAGAAGAAGACTCCCTGCCGAGCAGGGAGCCCGATGCGGGACTCGATCCCAGGACTCCAGGATCATGACCTGAGCCGAAGGCAGTCGCTTAACCAACTGAGCCACCCAGGCGCCCTTTTTTCTTTTTTTTTTTTTTTTTAAGATTTTATTTATTTATTTGAGAGGGAGAGAGGCAGAGGGAGAGGGAGAAGCAGGCTTCCCGCGGAGCAGGTAGCCCGACGCAGGGCTCGATCCCAGAACCCTGGGATCATGACCTGAGCCGAAGGCAGACGCTTAACGACTGAGCCACCCACACGCCCCTCTAATCATGAATCTTAACTATTATTTTGATGTCTCTGAGTAGCCAGGGATATGGACATCTTGGGAATGACATGTTTACTTTCTTCCCACTTTTAAGTAAATGGCAGTAAAAATGGTCTAATTCTTGGACTCACAAGAGTTCTTACAGACCAAAGTGGGAATCACTTTCAAAGCCCTACCTAGTAACTTCTCTAGCTTAATGAGTAATAACCACTGACCCTGTGGCTCAAGCCAGACAGCTGATTGATCATCCTTGACTCCTCTTTCCCTCTTATTCCCCACATCTAATCAAATACTTCATCCCACTGATTTAACCTATTTTTCTTAAATCTATCTAACTCTCCCCACCCCTTGCCACTGCTGTAGTCTGATCCAATTTCACCTCTTATCTGAAGTATTACACGTCATCACTGTTCTAACTGCCCCCAAACTTACTTCCCACCAACTCTTACTCCATAATGCTGCCAAGAAATCTTTCTAAATACAAAAATGATGTTGCTCTCCTTCAAAATTTTTCAACAGTGCTTCATCATCCTAAGGATAAATCTCAAATTCCTTAACATAGCTTCAAAATTTTTCACAACCTGACTGCTTATGTCTTAACCGTTCCCACAGCATTTTCTATATCCTTTGTATTCTGTACTCCAGTCATGCAGAAAGTACTAGCTGCTCACCATATGTACAGTATCCTCTCAAATTAGCCAACTTTTACTTATGCTGTTCTGCCACAAATATTTCCTCCAGTATTGCTCCCACCAACCCACCCCTGCATCCTACCAATTCTTGGCCACCCTTCAGTTCTCAGTTTATAGGCATTTCTTCTGGAAAAGCCTTTAGCTCTATGAGGATAAGAGTTGTATCCTGTTCACTACTGAATCCCCAGGGCCTACACAGTGCCTAGTATGATACAAATTCAAGGACTATTTGCTAAGTAAATGAATAATTAAGAATATGGGCTAGCTGAATGAACATGGCATTGCTTTTGACTTTGTGTGAAGATTTTTATCTTGTTTGTACAAATTCTAGAGTAATAGTTTTATGGTAGTATAAAGGTCATTTAGTAAGAATTTAAGATTTGTCATTATAATTGTACTGAAATTATAAATTAAAATTATCATTACTGGAAGATGGTGGAGCAAGAGGACCCTAAGCTCACCTTATCCCACAGATACAACTAGATAACACTAATATCAGCGTAAATAACCCAGAAAATGACCTGAAGACTGCATAACAGACTCCATAACTAAATGCAGAGAAGAGGCCACATTGAAGAAGGTAGGTAGGGTGGAAACACAGTCATCTGGGAGCTAAAGGGACCTGCACAGCTATTCGTGGTAGAGAGGGAGCTGAGGGCATGGAGAGGGGAGAAAAACAGACCCTCACATAGGGGATCCTGTATGGGGAAAATAAATCCCATAGGGATTTGAAAACCAGAGGGGCTGAATTTTGAGTTCTTACAACCAGTGGGACTTAAAACCTGGAATTTTAAAAATTAGCACATTCAGCTCTGGGAGAGCCTGGAGGGTGAAAGGATACTGAGTCCCCGCCTTAAAGACACAGCACAACAAACAGCCCCTGGGGATACAGCATAGAAACAGCAGTTTGAAAAATCCCTGAGGCATACAGGGGAAGAGTAGTTTACTCATCTCAGAGGTGTCCTGGAGGGGTAGAGATCCTTGGAAGACTCCTCCAGGAACAGAGGAGCTGGAAGATGCGATTTCCTGCCCACGCTCCCCAGTATAAACATATGGCCACCTGCAGGAACCAGCTCAGTGCCACTTACTACCTAACTTGCTTACACCAAGCACCACTACCCTCCCTTACTGCACCCTGTGGATCCTCCCCCTCTCTCCTAAAATGCTCTTGGATGGAGCCCATACAGGGCAGTACCACAGGCCTGGCAGTGTGCAAGCAGGCCAGACAGGGGCCAGTCACACTCCAAAGCGACTCCTGCCCCAGTGAGAGAAAAAGATAACCACCAACAGTCAGACTATAGCTTCAGCAGTGGACTGGGGGCAGATATCTGGTATGACTGCAGGCCCCACCCACCAACACAAGTTTCTCAGGGGACAAGACAGGGAAAGTGTCCTGCAGATGGTGTGCTATTGCCATCTCTGGCAAATGCCTGGTCTGACTCAACTCAAGCCCATGGCAGCCGCAGACTTGCCCACTAACAGCACAGGGACCAAACACTGCCTACAACAGGCAGAGAGCCACTGCAGACAACTGGACTGAAGGAAAAAGTGGCTCAGCCACAATACCAGCGCTCACACAACACACACAGGAGACACTCCTTAAGCACCAGGTTCTGGTAAACAGGGGATACTGCAATGCAGGGCTACAGGACCTCTTCTTCATAAGGCCACTACTTTCAAGAGCAGAGGGCACAGCTGACTTTCCTAACACACAGAAAGAGACACAAAGAGGTAGAAAAAATGAAGACATAGAGGAATATATCCCAAATGAAAGAACACGACAAAATCACAGCAAGAGACCTAAGCAAACAGAAATACATAATATAACTGATAGAGAACTTAAAGTAATGATCATGAAGATACTCCCTGGACTTGGGAAAAGAGGACAGGACATACTGAGACCCTTAAAAAAGAGATAAAGGAGAACCAAGCAGAAATGAAGAAAATAATAAATGAAATTAAAAATACACTAGATGGAATAAATAGCAGGCCAAAAGAAACAGAAGAATGGATCAGTGACCTGGAGGACAGAGTAATGGAAAGTAATCAAGCTGAGCAGGTGAGAGAGAGAAAAAAATTATGCAAAGTAAGAACAGACTTAGGCAACTCAGTGACTCCATCAAGCCTAACTACATTTACATTACAGGGATCCTAGAAGGAGAAGAGACAGAAAAAGGGGCAGAAAATTTATGTAAAGAAATAATAGCTGAAAACTTACTGAATCTGGGGAAGAAAACAGAAATCCTGATCCAGACGGTACAGAGATCCCCCAACAAAATCAACTCTAGCAGGTCCACACCAAGACATATAGAAATTAAAATGGCAAAAAGCAGTGATAGAGAATTTTTAAAGCAACAAGAAAAAAGAAAGCAATTACATACAAGGGAAACCCCATAAGGCTATCAGCTGGTTTTTCAGCAGAAACTTTGCAGGCCAGAAGATAGTGGCATGATACAAAGTGCTATAAGGGAAAAATCTGTAGCCAAGAGTACTCTATCCAGGAAGGCTATCATTCAAAATAGAAGGAGAGATAAATGAGTTTCCCGGACAAACAAAAGTTAAAGGAATTCATGACCAATAAACCAGCCCTTTAAGAAATGTTAAATAAGGGGGACTCTTTGAGTGGAAAGGTAAGACCAAAAGTAAGAGTAAAACAATTAGGAAGCAGAAAGCAGTAAAAATAAGTACATCTGTAAAAATCAGTCAAGGGACTCACAAAATAAAGGATGTAAAATATACCTATATACCTAAAATGTGGGAGAGAAGAGTAAAGAATAGGTTCGAACTTAAGCGGCCATCAACTTACTATGGACTGCTATATGCAGAAGATGTCATATGCAAACCTAATGTGAAACATAAATCAAAGACCACCTCTAGATATGCAAAAAATAAAGAGAAAGGAAACCAAGTATATCACTAAAGAAAGCCAACTAATCATGAGAGAAGAGAGTAAGGGAAGAAAGGAACAGGGAAGAACTACAAAATCAACCATAAAACAAGTAACAAAATGGCAATAAATATATACCTATCAATAACTACTTTGAACACAATGGACTAAATGCTCCAACCAAAGACACAGAGTGACAGAGTGGATAAAAAAACAAGAACGATCTATACGCTGCCTACAAGAAACTCATTTCAGACCCAAAGACACATGGAGATTGAAAGTGAATGGATGGAGAAGCATTTATCATGCAAATGGGAGTGAAAAGAAAGCTGGGTAGCAATACTTACTTTGGACAAAATAGACTTTAAAACAAGAACTGTAGCAAAGAAGGACACTATACAATCAAAAACAGAACAATCCAACAAGAAGATACAATAATTGTAAATATTTATGCCCTAACATGGGAACACCCAAATACATAAAGCAGTTAATAACAAACATAAAGGAAGTAATAGAGAGTAATATAATAATAGTAGGGGACTTTAACATCCTACTTACATCAATGGACAGATCATCCAAACAGAAAATCAACAAGGAAACAATGGCTTTGAATGACACACTGGACCAGATGGATTTAACATATATATTCAGAACATTCCATCCTAAAACAACAGAATACACATTCTTTTCAAGTGCACATGGAGCTTTCTCCACAAGAGATCACATATTAGACAAAACAAATCTCAATAAATTCAAAGACTGAAGTCATACCATGCATCTTTTCTGACTACAATGCTATGAAACCAGAAATCAACCACAAGAACAACTCTGGACAGAGCACAAATACATGGAGGTTAAATAACATGCTACTAAACAATAAACGTGTTAACTAGGAAGTCAAAGGAGAAATAAAAAATTACATAGAGATAAATGAAAATGAAAACACAACAGTCCAAAATCTTTGGGATGCAGCAAAAGCTGTTTTAAGAGGGAAGTTTATAGCAATATAGGCTTATCTCAAGAAAGAAAAATCTTAAATAAACAACGTAACCTTACATCTAAAGGAGTTAGGTAAAAGAAGAACAAACAAAATGCAAAACCAGTAGAGGTAAGGAAATAAAGATCAGAGCAGGAAAAAAAAAAAAAAAAAAAAAAAAAAGCAAAAAAAGAAAAGGTAAGGAAAAAAAGAACAGAGCAGGAAAAAAAAAAAAAAAGAAATAGAAACTTAAAAAACAACAGATCAATGAAACCAGGAGCTGGCTGTTTGAAAAGATCAACAAAATTGATAAACCTTTAGCAAGACCCATCAAAAAAGAGAGAGAGAAAGAGAGGGCTAAAAGTCAAAAATGAAAGAGGGGTAATAACAACAAACACCACAGAAATACAAATAATTATAAAAGAATATTATGAAAAACTACACACCAACAAATTGGACAACTCAGAAGAAATGGGTAAATTCTTAGAAACATATAACCGACCAAAACTGAAGCAGAAGAAATAAAAAATTTGAACAGACCCATTACCAGCAATGAAATTGAATCAGTAATCAAAAAAGTCCCAACAAAAATGTCCAGGACCAAATGGCTTTACAGGCAAATTCTACCAAACATTTAAAGAATGTCCTTCTCAAACTTTTCAAACTATTCCAAAAAAACAAAAGAGGAAGGAAAACTTCCAAATTCAATCTATGAGGCCAGCATTATCCCAATACCAAAATTAGATAAAGACACTATAAAAAAAGAGAACTACAGGCCAGTATCTCTGATGAACACAGATGCAAAAATCCTCAATATAGTATTAGCAAACTGAATCCAACATACATTTAAAAAAATGATTCACCACGATCAAGTGGAATTTATTCTCAAGATGCAAGAGTGGTTCAGTATGCACAAATCAATCAATGTGATACATGGCATCAATAAGAGAAAGATAAAAATCATATGTTCATTTCAATAGATGCAGAAAAAGCATATGACAAAGTACAACATCCACTCATGATAAAAACCCTCAAAAGGATAGGTTTAGAAGGAATATACCTCCACACAATAAAGTCCATATGTGAAAGACCCACAGCTAACATCATATTCAATGGTGAAAACTGAGAGCTTTTCCCCTAAGGTCAGGAACAAGACAAGGATGTCCACTTTCACCACTTTTATTCAAGTCTTAGCTATAGCAATCAGACAAGAAAAAGGAATAAAAGGCATCCAAATTGTTAAGAAGTAAAACTTTCACTGTTTGCAGATGATATGATACTATATATAGAAAACTCAAAAGACTCCACCAAAAAACTACTAGAACTGATAAATGAATTTAGTAAGGTTGCAGGATACAAAACCAATGTACAGAAATCCACTGCATTTCTTCTTTTTTTTTTTTTTAAGATTTTATTTATTTATTTGAGAGAGAGAGACAGAGAGAGAGCATGAGAGGGGGGAGGGTCAGGAGGGTCAGAGGGAGAAGCAGACTCCCTGCTGAGCAGGGAGCCCGATGCGGGACTCGATCCCGGGACTCCAGGATCATGACCTGAGCCGAAGGCAGTCGCTTAACCAACTGAGCCACCCAGGCGCCCAATCCACTGCATTTCTATATGCTAATAATGAAGCAGCAGAAAGAGAAATTAAGAAAACAATCCCACTGATAATTGCACCAAAAATAATAAAATACCTAGGAATAAACTTAACCAAGGAGGTGAAAGACCTGTAATCTGAAAAGTATAAAACTTTGATGAAAGAAAGAGAAGATGACACAAACAGATGGAAAGATATGCTCATGGACTGGAAGAACAAATATTGTTAAAATGTCCATATTAATCAAAGCAATCTACTGATTTAATGTAATCCCTATCAAAATACCAATAGCATTTCTCAGAGAACTAGAACAAATAATCCTGAGATTTGTATGGAACCACAAAATCCAGATTTAAAGTTATACTACGAAGCTGTAGTAATTAAAACGGTATGGTACCAGCATAAAAATAGACACATAGATCAACAGAACAGGACAGAAAGCCCAAAAACAAAGCCATGATCATATGGTCTATTAATCTTTGACAAAGGAGGCAAAAATATGCAATGGGAAAAGAAGATTGTCTTTTCAACAAATGGTTTAGGGAAAACTAGACAGCCACATGCAAAAGAACGAAACTGGACGACTTTCTTACACCAAACATAAAAATTAACTCAGAATGGATGAAGGACCTAAATGTGAGGCCTGAAACCATAAAAATCCTAGAACAGAGCACAGGCAGTAATTTCTCTGACATCATCCATAACAACATTTTTCTAGAAATGTCTCCTGAGGTAAGGGAAACAAAAGCAAAAATAAACTATTGGGATTAGAGCAAAAAGAAAGTTTCTGCACAGCAAAAGAAATAACAAAACTAGAAGACAACCTACTGAATGGGAGAAGATATTTGCAAATGACGTATCTGCTGAGGGGGTAGTATCCAAAATATATAAAGAACTTATACAACTCAGCACCAACAAATAATCCTATTAAAAAAGGATACAAGACATGAACAGACATTTCTCCAAAGACAACATGTAGATGCCCAACAGACAAATGGAAAGATGCTCAGTATCACTCATCATCAGGGAAATGCAAATCAAAACTACGATGAGATACCAACCTACACCTGTCAGAATGGCTAAAATCAAAAACAAAAGAAACAACAAGTGTTGGCAAGGATGTGGAGAAAAAGGAACCCTTATGCACTATTGGTAGGAATGCAAAATGGTGCAGCCACTGTGGAAAACAATATGGAGGTTCCTCAAAATATTAAAAATAGAACTACCCTATGATGCAGTGTTTGCACTACTGGGTATTTACTCAAAGAATACAAAAACACTAATTCAAAAGGATATATGCACTCCTATGTTTACTGCAGCATTATTTACAACAGCTAAATTATGGAAGCAGCCCAAGTGTCCATCAATAGATGGATAAAGAAAATGTAGTACATATATACAATAGAATATTATTCAACCATAAAAAGAATGAAATCTTGCCATTTGTAACAACATGGATGGAGCTACAGAGTATAGTGCTAAGTGAAATGCTTCAAAGAAGACAAATACCATATGATTTCACTCATATGTGGAATTTAATAAAGAAAAACAAACAATAGGGGGGAAAAGACAAACCAAAAAAACACACTCTTAAATATATAGAACAACAACAACAAAGTAGAGAACAAAGTGATGGTTATCAGAGAAGGGTGGGTGGGTGAAAGAAGTGAAGGGGATTAAGAGTACACTTAACCATGATGAGCACTGAGTAAATATAAAGAACTATTGAATCACTATACCATACACCTAAAACTAATATAACACTATATGTTAACTACACTTTTACTATTATTGTAAAAACAGGCGTTTTTTAACAATATGATGTAGAAATAGCTGAGAAATAACAGGAAAGCTGCATTACGGATTTTGTGCCCCTGCAAGACCATTCCAGATACTTACAATTTTGCAAATATACTTACATGGTAGATAAATGTTACTGCCATAAGTTTGCTAAATTATACTTCTGTGAGAGAACAGAGTAAGTTAAATTCTTTTAGGATGAGTTTTAAATGCCTTTCCATTTTGTATGAATGAATGAACAAGAACCCAACAAACTCAAACTTCAATTACATATAAATAATTAACAGACTGTGGTTTAGAAAAACTGTGTTATATAGAAATACTTTTTGCAGTAAGATTAAATTTATTTATTCACTAGGAACACAATTTTACTGGTGGTGAACAGACTGTTCAAAATTCTATACTGCCAATCAACAAATATATTCAGTTTTTGCTTAAGGTTAATCAAGCATTCTAGGAATACAAAAAATTATTAATAATGGTTCTTCCCTCAGTGCTTATAAGAAGAAATCCCTAGGAAGGCAATAATTCAAGCTGGTGAACACAATTATATCAAAAGAGAGACTATAACAGTATATTTTATTAGAACTTAAATACATGCATTAAAGCCACTCTTTCAGAAAAGTGCTTACATTTCTTTTTTCAGGTAGATACGGGGTGTGAAAACTAGGTGTACAGACTACCCTTATTTCTTGTGCAGTATTCCTGAACTTGCTCCTTTTGGTGATAATGACTAAAATAAGTCATTTATTCACTTTAAATTCTTCTAGTGATGCACAACCTGCTTTCTGCATTAGTATATCTCACACTAAAAGAGGCTAGGCCCAAGCCATGAGGAAGTTTTGTCCTGTTACTTATTTTTTACACTTCTCCATTAATTTGTTCCTTCACTATGTATGATCTTAGTCACTTTTCAGTTCTTTGGTTGCATAAAAATATACTATTTTTGTGTTCCTTCAAGACCCTGATAAAATAAGTGACTATCATTACCATTTGTCAACTTAAGAGCTGGTTACCAATTTGTATATTATTTAAATTCTTTCCTTTTCCTCTTGTGCTGCTCAGCTTTAAGGCTATTTTTCCCTGTTTGTAATTAAAAAGTATTTTAAGGGCGTCTGGGTGGCTCAGTCAGTTAAGAGTCTGCCTTTGGGGCGCCTGGGTGGCTCAGTTGGTTAGGCGACTGCCTTCGGCTCAGGTCATGATCCTGGAGTCCCAGGATCGAGTCCCATGTCGGGCTCCCCGCTCGGTGGGGAGTCTGCTTCTCCCTCTGACCCTCCCCCCTCTCATGCTCGCTCTATCTCATTCTCTCTCTCAAATAAATAAATAAAATCTTTAAAAAAAAAAAAAAAAAAAAGAGTCTGCCTTTGGCTCAGGTCATGATCCCAGGGTCCTGGGATCGAGCCCTGCATCAGGCTCCCTGCTCGGCGGGGAGCCTGCTTCTCCCTCTGCCCCTCCCATTGCTCATGAGCGCTGTCTCTCTCTCAAATAAATAAAATCTTAAAAAAATATTTCAATCATATAGAAAAGTAGAACAGAAATAATGAACACCTGCATATAAGTATCTTCCACCCAAATTCAACTTATGTTAACATGCTGTATTTGCTTCACAATTTTTTAAAAGAGAAAACTTTAGAGATATAATAAAAATTCTCTTTGTGCCCTTCAATGAACCCTTTAGGCTTGGAGCTCAGAACACCAGCCTGTCCTCACTCTGTCCGCCCTATATTTCAGAGCTCAGCTTAAATCCTACTTGTATAAACTATCCCACCAAAGCCACAGTGATTCCTCTTTTCTCTAAACCTCAACCACTTTATATCTAATATAGGCAGGTCTTTATTTTTTCTGTGATAGGCCTGTGAGTAGTTAACACCCTGACGACACTGCTCTGTGTCCTGATTCGGTACTGTTGTTGCTGCCCTGGTCTTGATACATAAGGTAAAACCATTTCAGCTGAGGTGAAGGGCAGTGAGAAGTACAGCATCATGCTGAATGAGACGTGCACAGTGGGAAAAAAAAAGGATCCCTCTCTAACTACACAAACTGCAGTTTAATAGCCTTAGTTTCACTGATGGCTGTATTCAGAGGTTGGTCTGCGAGAGAATTCATTCCCCATAGGAACATTGTTATAAGCTGGCTAAAGTGATTAAGTCTATCTCCCTAGCCCTAAAATAGGGATACTTTTAATGACCCAGGACAGGGATCTGGGAGGGTCAGAGGGAGAGCAGGACAGAGATAAGAGTCTGGAAGTTCTTGATTCCACACCTGTGGAAGGGCTGGGAGGTGAAGCACAGAGCCCTGGGAGTCTGAGGAGACTGCAGAGCATCATCACATGGAGTTCATCCTTCACAGCACCTGTCTCACTCTTTTATCCTCTGTATTTGCCTTTTCTTTGCCTTTCCCCCTTCCTATACCTCTCCTTCTTTAATCTCCGCTATTTGCTCTGCCTTGGCAGGCTCCAAGGGGGCTCTTCTTTCCTCAACTCAGCCTTGCACCGGAGGGACAAGAAGCCTGGGTTCCCAGTGGGCAGACTCTGCAATGAGAGCAGTGCAGAGAGATGAAAGGTAGGGAGAGAGAGGCTAGTAAACTGAAGCTTGAAAGTCAGAAACTTCTTGGGTTTGGTCTCATTATATGGTTCATCTTACCCCCCCCATCTAGACTGGAAGTCCCTCTACCAAAGATGGTTCTATAAACACATACATGCGAATTAAAATATTTTAGAAAATAATACTGCATAAATGAATAATAAATAACATGCCAGACCTGAATAATCTTTAAGAGATTATGCAGTCCATCTACCCCCTCCCCCATTTAGAGCAAGCAAATCTTTCAAGCAGCTTCTAATAAAACTCTTAGTGCTGTATACTTTCTCTTCTCAAACATGTTTAAAATCATCTGAATTCCATATTCACTGCATCATATTTAACTAGCATAGCTAGTTTTTTTTTAATCCCTTTGCTTCATGCTGTGCTAATTTAACCTCATCTTGGTAAACAAGAAAATGGTCCGCATTTGACAGGCTCTAGCTGCAACAACTGCAGCTGGCCTGTGTGCAAACCAATTTTATTCATTCTTTATCCTGGCAGGGAGGCTTGCCCTAGAATTGTCTGGGGACTAATCAGCATTAAACCTGTGTCAGAAAGGTTACTGAAAGAAGCCCTAGAGCAAGGCGGCAGTAACAAGACTGTTCAGGAAAGGGATGAGGACAAATGCAGCAGCTGTGTAAAAATCGATGTGAAGAGTTTTGCTCATGACAGTAAAATTGGGACCCAGCTTCCTTTCCACGCTTTGGCACTTCTGTGGAAATGACTTGGAAAGAGGATACGGGGAGAAGAGAGAACTACCAAATTTGCTTTATTTCTTTCTTCCTGGGATGATGGGTGCTTGGTGGCTAGCCAGGAAATGTTCCTTACTTCAGATGGTAGCAAAAGGAAAAGAAAGAAATGAATCTTTTGCCACTCTATAGTTGAAAACACTGCATTGCTTTTCTTTGGATATCTAGTGAGTTAAACGGTGTGGTTTTCTAAAGGATAAACCTGAGGTACAAGAAACAGGAGACATGCCTAATAAGATCCAGACTAGATACAAACAAATCTAAATCTGACTAAAAAATCTGTTAAGGAATAAATACATCAACATCAAATGATCAAATATTGGAGTATTTTTTCTACTCACTCGAGGGATTCAGTCTACACCTTTCAGGTTGATTCATTTTGTACTAGAACTTAAATGAGAATGAAGTGTACTCAGTCAGCCTTTCAATCCCGTTATCTACACATACATTTTTTTTAATAGGCCACTGGGCTTTCCTAAAGATTTACCACCAGCTCTGTGGGGCTGGTCAGGAGCCAAAAAAGGGCAGACCATTTTTATCTGATCACAGTATTTCTAGAACATATGGTTGCTTTTTGTCTGCTCATATAATTCTCATTAAATGGCTGGTAAGTGAGTAACTTCAAGAGATTTTTTTGTGGGCGCCTGGGTGGCTCAGTTGGTTGGGCGACTGCCTTCGGCTCAGGTCATGGTCCTGGAGTCCCTGGATCGAGTCCCGCATCGGGCTCCCTGCTCGGCGGGGAGTCTGCTTCTCCCTCTGACCCTCTTCCCTCTCGTGCTCTCTCTCATTCTCTCTCTCAAATAAATAAATAAAATCTTTAAAAAAAAAAAAAAGATTTTTTTGTAATAGCTTTACTGAGATACATTTCATATACCCTAACATTCACCCTCTTAAAGTACACAATTCAGCTTTTCTGCCCATGGACGCCAGCAAGTAAGCATCGTTAAAGTCTCCCCTCCCACCACCGGCATGTCTAAGTCAAAGTCTCCCACTCTTCATTGGAGGTTTGAGCTTTGAAACCTGATGAGAGTCTGAGGAGCCATTTTGAGCAATGGGGAATGCTCATGGACTGTGTGGTAATGAGAAATCCAAACACCAAGTGTTCCAGAGGCTTTAGGTTTGTCACATATCTCACTGTGGAGGAGGTGGATGCAGCCATGAATGCCAGGCCACACAGGGTGGATGGAAGAGTTATGGAACCAACTCTCAGGAGAAGATTCTCAAAGACCTGGTGCTCACTTAACTGTGAAAAAGTTCTTTTGTTGCTGGCATCAAAGAAGATACTGAAGAACATTATCTAAGAGATTATTTTGAACATTAAGGGAAAATTAAAGTGATTGAAACCATGAATGATGCAGGCAGTGCCAAGTAGAGATGCCTTGCTTTTGTAAATTCTGATGACCATGACTCCATAGGTAAGACTGTCATTCAAAAATACCATTCTGTGAAGTAAGAGCCCCACTGAAGCAAGGGCTAAGGGCTTCATCCAGCCAAAGAGGTCAAAGTGGTTCTGGAAACTTTGGTGTTGGTCGTGGAGGTGGTTTTGGTGGGAATGATGACTTTGGTCATGGAGGAAACTTCAGTGGGCAAGGTGGCTTTGGTGGCAGTTGAGGTGGTGGTAGCTATGGTGGCAGTGAGGACAGTTATAATGGATTTGGTAATGATGGAAGCAATGTTGGAGGAGGCAGAAGCTATGATGATTCTGGCAATTACAACAATCAGTCTTCAAATTTTGGATCCATGAAAGGAGGAAATTTTGGAGGCAGAGCTCTGGCCCCTTGGTGGTAGAGGCCAATACTTTGCCAAACCACGAAACCAAGGTGGCTACGGCGGTTCCAGCAGCAGCAGTAGCTACGGCAGTGGCAGGAGGTTTTCATGACTGCCAGGAAACAAAGCTCAACAGGAGAGGAGAGCCAGAGAAGTGACAGGGAAGCTACAGGTTACAACAGATTTGTGAACCCAGCCAAGCACATTGGGGGCAGGGCCTAGCTGCTACAAAGAAGACATGTTTTAGATAATACTCACCTGCATGGGCAAAAAACTTGAGGACTGGATTTGTGACTAATGTTAACAGGTTATTTTAGTTTCTTTTCCGTGGAAGTGTAAAACACTCCAATAAGGGGTTTTAATGTAGATTTTTTTTGCACTTATGCTCTTGATTGCTAAATGTAATAATATGAACATGACACGGAAAAATGTGTCTTTTTTTTAAATGTGCTGTTTAAAGTCAGTCTACTCTGAAGCCATCTCAGTGAACCACCCCAACAGTGTGAAGTTAGAATTCCTTCAGGGGGGATGTATGGTTCCACTCGAAATTTATTTGCAACCTGCTTGGGCAGAGAAGTCTTGATGTAGATGAACTGACAATTAATGTGCCGTGACCTAAACTAAAGTTCACCATTAAAAGGGTCACCCAAGCAAAATCAGGGAGTTTATTTGGTTATTAATATGACTGTTGGCACATCTTATGTAATATATCTAAACTGAATTATGGTATCAGATAAAATTATAGATGGGATTAAAGCTTGTGTATCATCCATTATCATGTGTAAAATAAATGATTTACTATCCTCTTGAAAAAAAAGATACACAACTCAGTGGTTTATAGTAGTCACAGAGTTGTGTATCATCACTACCACCACTAATTTTAGACATTTCATCACCCCGAAAAGAAACCCTATGCCCATTAGTAGACAGTTTTTGATAAGGCAGTCATCCCTACTTGCTAGCAGTGTTTGTTACCTTGTATAGGCATTTCTTGACATTTGTCAACTGGAACATGGCAAAAAAAAAAAAAACACCTTTAAGAGTATTTAGATAACACATTAAAAGTCTCAAAAAATGGTTTTCACGTATACTTTTTCTCTAGTCCAGTTTATCCATGCACCAACTTAGGAACTGTCTTTGAAAAAACAATTCATTTGTAGGAAGAATGAATAAACATGATCGAACTTATGGATTTCAAAATGCATTGTGACCTCACCTGCAAAAGCCAGTTTCCTAAGATACTCTGTGTTGAGGCTCTTAATAATAAAATTAGCTCTAAGGTCCTACAGAACTTTCAACCTTGTTTCCCAAATATATGAAAACAATTTTGCATTAATCACTGTTTCCAGACACCTATTACGAATTAAAATGAAGCACTTTCTAATCAAACAACAAAAAAGTTAAGCAGGTAATTGAACTGAAATGCATTTAGCCAGCAATAAAAAAACAGAAATATAATGTGAACCATATATATAATTTAAAATTTTTTACTAGCCACATTTTTAGAATAGTAAAAAGAAATAGGAGAAAATAACAGTAGAGATATGAACCCAGTGTATCCAAAATACTGCTTCAACTTGTAATCAATATACAAAAATTGTAGTGGGATACTAAGTCTTTAAAATCTGGTATTTGCTTTTACAGCACATCTCATTTTGGAGTAGTCAAGTTTCAAGTGCTCAATAACCACATGTGGCTAAGTGGCTCCCATACAGAGCAGCATAGCCTTAGATTATTGAAAATACTTTGTTTTAATTCATCGAAAGGGATTGCCTTAGCTTAAGTACTCATCATCTCTTGCCCAGATTATTTCAGTAGACTCCTAATAGCTCTCCTTGTCAATCTAGCCTCTATACTGCTGCCAAAAAATGATCTTCTTAATATGTTAATATGATAGTCTATCATTACAATCCCCTGCATAAAATCCTTCAGTTGCTCTTTATGACTGTATAAAAATCCAAATTACTTAGCTTGTAATATAAAACTTCTATTTGGCCTGACTACCTCTCCAGTTCTACTTACTACTCTTCCTCTTCTTTCCCATGTTGGCTATAGTAAATTTCATGCTGTCATAGTCTCCTTCCTGCCTTTAAATGTTTTCCCTATATTTAAGACATCCTCTCCTCAATCCTTGCACATTTAACAAACATCTGCTCCTAGTTCAGTGTTACATTCTCAGTGAAACTCTCCCCATTTCCCACCAGGGAAAGTTAGAGATGTACTGCTCTAAACTCCCTCTTATAGCATCTGTCACAATGTGCACTGGAGTCAGATTTTATGAGGGTCTGGCTCTAATAGGATCCTGGAAAGCTAAAATCAGAGTCAAATTACCTTTAGAAATTTCTTAGGAAAGGATGGCCATAGTGGAAATTGAAATTTGCTGTACTCTGCAGTCCTAAATGCACCTTCCTCTGGGAATTAGGGAGCTCTCCACTTCACAGAGGAGGGAACTATCAAAGAGATTATGGCTGGTATGACATTTCAAACAGTAAGGTTGCTAACATTATCCTTAGTGTGCCCATAATCATCAGCACTGCTCTTCCAACAACTTGTTTTTAAAAAAATCACTGGGATACTACTATCTAAGGAGGTGATTTTTCGATTTCATCTTCTTGCTTTTATTCTATCCCATTCTAATATTAAGATGGATGTTGGAATGATCATTTTTCTGGGTAGAGTTCCCCCCCCCCCCCCACAGATGTCTCCTTTCTCCTCCTGTTCCTCCATTCCTTTTTAGGTCAAGAAAGATGGTATTTAATTCTTGAGACTGCTGTAAGTATGTGAAAAAGACTACAGCAAAATTTTTAAAAACATCTTCCAATCTCTGATAACTTCTTACCTGATCCCAGTAAAGCATCAATGACAAAAATAACTAAATACTTTTCCATTTGTGGGGGGGGGGGGGAACAAAGGTTTTAGGGACCCCGCAACTTCCACTTTACTGAGGGTGACCTTGGCCCTCAGGACAAATTGTGTCAGTCATTCTGCAGGAGAAGTTAAGGAATGCCCAAATTCCCTACTCCCAGGGAAAGAGCTGTTCCCAGGTCTGGAATGTGTCTGTGAAACTCCCAAAGCCTTAGGGTACACAGGTGACCAATTTGGTGGATTTCCTGAGCATGCTTATCATCCCTAGAAGAAGGGGGAAGTTAACATAAAATTGATATATTCTCGCAATTTGGGAGGATTTAGAAGGCTGGCACCAGCGAGAAGATGATTGATTGCTTAGGCCATCCTGGTTCCTGACCAGACACTGGCACTTAAGCGGGAATGTGGTAGCCCCAGTGTAAGGTGGCATATCTCTTACACCATTCCACCAAAGAAACATTATTTCTGAGTTAATGTCTGAACATCTTATTAGTCCGTAGTGGCATAATTTTACTGTTTTTTTATTTCCCTAAAAATAAAATCTTCCTTTATTGTTAAAATTTTATTATTATAAATTTGAGAGAGAGAGAAAGAAAGAGAATGCACAAATGAGAAGGAAAGGAGGAGAAGGAGAAGCAGACTCCCAGCTATGTGGGGCTCGATTCCACGACCCATGAGATCATGACTCATGAGATCATGACCTGAGCTGAAATCATCCCATCAGATGCCCAAATGACTGAGCCACCCAGGAACCCCTTATTTTATTATTTTTTTAAGTAGGCTCCACACCCAATGTGGAGCTTGAACTCACAACCCTGAGATCAAGAGTCGCATGCTCTACCAACTGAGACAGTCAGGTGCCCCTGAACTCCTCCTTTAAAAAGTATATGAAGAGTTGTACAACATTGTAAATGCACTAAATGCCACTAAATTATGCACTTTAAAATGGTCAATGGTTAACTTGGTTATGCAAGTTTTTACATCAATTTTTAAAAATGAAAAAGTGTATGATGGAAAAAATACTGCAGGATTACCAGAGCTATCATAAATTCCTTCAGTATGTATATGCGACACACTTGGTTCTATAATGTTGTCCAGGAATAGATCTTGAATCCTGAGACTGCTGTGATGTGCTCTGAGAGAAGAGATTATAATGTCAGAATACTTAGCTCTTAGGATGTGATTAAGCTCATTTTGTTCATCAGTAAAGTGGAATCATAACATTCTTTCTAGCATATTAAAGGAAATGAATCCTAATTAACATCTGTAATAGCTCAGTGAGCCTCCTTGCTGTCTTTTAAGTAAAAACTACTGCGCTTTTTAAATTTTTATGTTATTTTATTTTATTTTAAAGATTATTTATTTGACAGAGAGAGAGAGAGCACAAGTAGGCAGAGCGGCAGGCAGAGGGAGAGGGAGAAGCAGGCTCTCCGCTGAGCAGGGAGCCCGACGTGGGGCTCGATCCCAGGATCCTGGGGTCATGACCTGAGCCGAAGGCAGACGCTTAGGCAACTGATCCACTCAGGCGCCCCATAGCTTTTTTTTTTAAATTGTGAAAAATTTTGAATCATGTCTTAGAAACAGTGGTGGAAGAATGTATATGGTGAGGGATAAACAAATGCATGGAATAAAAAAAGAGTTGGAAGGACATTTAGCAATAAGCATAGGAATAACATAGATTATCATATTTTAAATGAAATTATCTTTCATTAGTAAATTCTAAGCATCTATTCCCCTGTGGTAAAATGTCACCAAAAAATATGCCAGCCCTTGAGAGATTTCCCACAAGAGTTAAAAAAAATTTTTTTTATTAAAAAAATTTTTAAATAAAATAAAAATGGTAAAACCACCTTAGAAAACTGTTGGGCAATTTATCTTATAAAATTAAATATATGCCCCATCCATTCACCTACAGTTCTACTAGGAAAACATATACCCACAAAACACTGTGTACAAAATAGCAGCTTTACTCATAACCCAAAAAAAAAACTGGACACTGAAACTCAAATGCCCACCAACAAGCAAACAGATATACAAATTGTAGTATATTTATTCAATGTAACACAACTCAATAATAAAAAAGGATAAACTACTAGTGCATGCAATAATGTGGATGAATCTTAGTGACATTTTGTTGAGTGGAAGAAGCCAAACAGAAGATTCCCTCTGAAGTTCAAGAACTAACATATGGTCCTATCAGCTGGAAGCCCCATCCTCTAGTAATTCATCAAAATGATCAACAGAAAGGGAAACAGTAAAGGTACCTGCTGTATGTCCTCTAGCCCTTTTAGAAAACACAGAATTGTTCTTTTGGCTACATACACATGAGTCTAGAAGAATGGTAATATTGTAGATATGAAGGGAATGGGCACTGTTCAAAAAGGAATGCCCCACAAATGTTAACATGGCAAAACTGGAAAAGCCCATCTCAAGAAAGCAGAGGAAGCACATGAGCAAGTAAGTTTTTTGGCAGTTAGGCAAAGAGGAAAATTATTTTTATAGTTATGTATCATAAAAGTTTGGAGTAGGGGCACCTGGATGGCTTAGTCGGTTAAGCAACCAACTCTTGATTTCAGTAAATTAACAAGGTAACTTAATAACCTTGATATTTGGACCCAAACACTTGGTTTATCAACTTTTTGTATAACAAAAAATAATTCCTCATAAGCGTGATTGGTTTTTTAAAGACTCAAGAGGGGGCACGCCAGGGCTCAGTTGTTAAGCCTCTGCCTTCAGCTCTGGTCATGATCCCAGAGTCCTGGGATCGAGCCCCGCATTGGGCTCCCTGCTCGGCGGGAAGCCTGTTTCTCCCTCTCCCACTCCCCCTGCTTGTGTTTCCCTCTCTCGCTGTCTCTCTCTGTCAGAAAATAAATAAAATCTTAAAAAAAAAAAACCTCAGATTTTTCAGCCTTTGAAGCTATTCAATAGCCTATATGAATAAGACACTCTGCAAAGTGCTATGATATGAGGCAGCAAAGGTATAAAGATCCAGGATTCTAGAGTACTATCTCCTAGTAGTATCTCATAGAACTTATTCATTATAATATTCAGATTCATTATATTTCATATACCAGAATATAATGACTACTACACTCAGCAAATTCAACAAATGTTAGTGTACTATCAGCAATCTGATGTCAGATTAATTTACACAACCATCTGTACAACTAATGAATGAAGCAGACTACTGGGATTTTTCAAAATCTATCTGATTTATCAAATGCCAATTCATCAAGATTTCTGGACCATAAGAATGCCATTAAAGGGGCACCTGGATGGCTCAGTCATTAAGCGTCTGCCTTCAGCTCAGGTCATGATCCCAGGGTCCTGGGATCGAGTCCTACATCAGGCTCCCTGCTTGGCAGGAAGCCTGCTTCTCCCTCTCCCACTCCTCCTGCTTGTGGTCTCTCTCTCTCTGTCAGAAAATAAAATCTTTAAAAAAAAAAAAAAGAATGCCATTAAAAACTATTTTGTTCTGTAATAATATACAATATCTGCTTTCCACCAAAGAAAAATTAAATGGATGGGACGCCTGGGTGGCTCAGTCGGTTAAACATCTGCCTTTGGCTCAGGTCATGATCCCAGGGTCCTGGGATCGAGTCCCATGTCAGGCTCCTTGCTCACTGGGGAGCCTGCTTCTCCCTCTGCCTGCCGCTCCCCCTGCTTGTGCGTGCTCTCCCTCTGACAAATGAGTAAATAAAATCTTAAAAAAAATTTTAAATTAAAAGTTAAATGGAGAGATAAGGAATCATTTCTCCTTAATGCCATAAGACCTCTCTAACTTATGTGACAAATATAATATTCTGATAAGGAATATTAACGTAACACAAGATTGAAGCAAGAGACTACTGTTCACAGGGCCTAGAATAAGATGAATTTAGAGTTTATCTAGACCAATCTGACATCTCATATAAAAATTTATTTTTTTACATCCCTGACATGTCATTAAACTTCTGTTCAAGTGAACTCATGAAGTAATATATTCTATTTTTAAAAACAGTCTTAATTAGAAAAAAAATTTAAGATGCAATCTGCTGTGCTACAACTTTCTTATAATTCTCTAGTCCTAGTTTGGCTCTCCAGACCTACTGAGGTCCACATTTTCTTCTGTATGACCAGGACTCAAATTTTCAAAACTGAATGATATATTCACTAATTTCCTCTTCTAAGGAAGCATTCCCTGTATTCATTACCATTTCTGAACAAATAGTAAAGAACCTTCACCATCCTATTCTCTATTCCCTATGGATTCAATAATTTTTTTTAATGCACTGAGCACATATTGTCTGCCAGGCATTAATATTCCACATTGTAGGTACCAGAGATATGGCAGTGACTAATACATAGTCTCTATGTCATAAAATTAACATTTTAGGGGATATGCTCAAGTTAATCAATGTGTATCTTAAAATGTACCATCCCAGTTTAACACAATATGAATATAATGGAATTATGCTAAACATTACATATAATAACGCAACTGAGGAATCACATTAAACCTATTTTTTTGACAACCTAGTCATTTTGTTGAGTTATACTGAGCCTGTAGTCAATTCATTTTTTTAAAATGAATATATAGGGGCACCTGGGTGGCTCAGTAGGTTAAGCGTCTGCCTTTGGCTCAGATCATGATCCCAGGATCCTGGGACCGAGCTCTGCGTCAGGCTCCCTGGTCAGGAGGGAGTCTGCTTCTCCCTCTGCCCTTCCCCCTGCTCGTGCACACGCGCACTCTCTCTCAAATAAATAAATAAAATCTTTTTTTAAAAATGAGTATATAATGATATGCCAAGTATATACTAGGAACTATGAATATAACAAAAAGAATATACTCCTGCCCTCAAAAAATATGATATCCCATAAGGAAGACAAATAGACAGCTACAGAGCAGTGATGTAAGTATTATAAGGGGTATCTACAGAGTACTAGGAGAACACAGTGGAAGAGTATGTAACGTGGAATATATAGTAGAAGCTTTCCTAACTAATAACGTGGAATATATAGTAGGAAGCTTTCTAACTAATAACCTGGATTGAACTGGTTGTATTCCTCAGTAGACCAAAAATCCTGATGGCCAGTAATACTTGTGCTTCCTCTACTTGAATTTGCTTACCACACCCATTTCCAAACTCTTTATGTAAGTATAACATGACAGTGAATTCAAAATTTGATTATTAAGCAAACCTATGAAATAAGATTTTGAAAAGAATTGTAATTTCTATGAAAATAAAGCTGAATATACATTTAGCCAAGTAGCTAAACACAAAACTGCTGTCTAATTAGATTAGGAAGACAAGATTAGGGCAGAAAATAGTTAAAACTCTAGAAGGATTTTGCACTCAGATTTCTTTGAAATGGCTTTAAATTCCCACTCCACTTTAAAGAAACTAAAAATCATCCATGATTCATTATATGTTTATATAAGAAACATCATCAAAAAATTATAGTCAGCAGATCCTTCAAAGGAAAAGCCTAAACAGATTGATGAAACATACATATGCAGGTTTTAAGAGAAAAGGTTTAAAATATGCATGCACCTTTTTTTATAGTTATCAGACTTTTTGATTAATTGGTACCAATTACAGTAAGAAAAAAAGAACTTGAGCTGCAACAGTCCCCAAAAAAGAAACAAGGATGCCAAAAGGGACTTCAGGATGCTGCTGTGTAAAGGGTGATTAAAGATTAAAACGTGAGTTTGAAAAGGTGAAAGCTTTTCTGGGACCCAAGTTAACAAAATCAGCAACAGCATGAACAAAGCAGACCTGGATTTGTTTACCAAACTCTGATATGCTGGGATAAAGGTAGCCCTAAAAAAAGAGTTTTTTATTGGTACAAAATCATTCCCACTAGAAAATAAGCTCCATGAAAACCAAGGATCTTGTCTATTTTCACTCACTGATTTACCCCTTCTCCCTTAGGGGGCTTAGAACACCTGAAATGAAGTAGGCCCTCAATAATTCTTTATTTAGGGTTGATGAATCAATCGAATGAACTACTACAACACTTTCTGACATTTACAAAATAAAGAATATCCTTGAAATTTGAGCAATGTAAACTTAAGCAGAGGACAGTGTGACTTGACCCATCAAAAAATAAACTTAGAGGGATGCCTGGGTGGCTCAGTTGGTTAAGCATCTGCCTTCGGCTCAGGTCATGATCTCAGGGTCCTAGGATCGAGCCCCACATCAGGCTCCGTGCTCAGCGGGAAGTCTGCTTCTCCCTCTGCTGCTACCCGCTTGTGCTCCCTGTCTCTCTCTCTCTCACAAATAAAATCTTTAAAATAAATAAAAGCAATTACACTGACGATAAGAATAGAAATTTGTCAAGTTCAGGGGTGCCTGGGTGGCTCAGTCGTTAAGCGTCTGCCTTTCCGCTCAGGTCATGATCCCGGGGGTCCTGGGATCGAGCCCCGCATCGGGCTCCCTGCTCCATGGGAGGCCTGCTTCTCCCTCTCCCACTCCCCCTGCTTGTGTTCTTTATCTCACTGTGTATCTCTCTGTCAAATAAATAAAATCTTTAAAAAAAAAAAAAAAGAAATTTGTCAAGTTCAAGCTACACTCAGACATGATGAAAATTCTCTGAGAACATGCTCCAAAGAATTTCCTTAAAAGAACAAATTTTATACTTCTGAAAGCTTTAAACCTTAGAGGAACACAAACCTAGGCCCTTAAATTCAAGTTGCTGCTGTCAGTTACCAATGAGGTTATTAACTGGTTTCTCCTGCTTCTAATAATGTCACCATTCATCTCCTATTTTACTCCAGGCATCTGAAAAAAAGGTTATTAGAGAAATGGACAAAACTGAGAAAGGTCCTCAGTTAAATGGGTAAAACGTGAAAGGGAAGGAGAGGCAGAAACAAGTTTAATCATTACTTTCAACTTGGTTCAGTTTATTCAGTGTTCAAAGAAATTCACTTTCCTGAATCAAAAAGCTCCTGATACATTTAACATTAGACATAAAAGTTGACAAAGTCTCCTCAGTTCTATATACAATACCAGACATGTATATTCTTATGTGGTAAGAACTGTTCTTAGCACTTTATTTGTATTAGCTCACTTAATCCACATTTGTGTACATAAATGTATTTGTTTTGTTTTGTCCTTAAGGCCAATGGCAAACTGACTTTTGCTGAGTCTTAAATTCCCTGGACTGATAAGAATTACCAGTATAAAATCCCAATTATCCCTGAAGGTTCCCTTTGGGGTTTGATTCAGAAGTATGATTTTCTTAACAAAAGTCTCTGGGGGCGCCTGGGTGGCTCAGTCGTTAAGCGTCTGCCTTCGGCTCGGGTCATGATCTCAGGGTCCTGGGATCGAGCCCCGCATCGGGCTCCCTGCTCATCGGGAAGCCTGCTTCTCCCTCTCCCACTCCCCGTGCTTGTGTTGCCTCTCTCTGTCAAATAAATAAATAAAATCTTAAAAAAAAAAAAAAAAAAGTCTCTGAAGTCCTGAATCCTGGCATCAGAGCCATCACAGGTTTGGACTAATAAGGGTCCTACTGGGGCTCTGTTCAACCTGGGATTACATTCTTCTTACGACACATATAAGAATCTTATTCAGTTCAAAAGTCACTCAAATGTCAGATGGACCTTGCAATTGCCTTGATCTCTCCAGCAGAAAATGACTTCTTATATCCATTCTACTCACCATAATAGACAACCTGTACCTAGCCTAAAAATAAATCAAAGTAGAAAGATATTTCTAGACTTCCCACTTGGGGACCATGAAGGTCTTCACCCAGACTTGCCAGATAATTATTCACTCGTGTAATGTTTACAAAGAATGAATGAAAAGTGCATATTTTATAATGTTCAATGAAAAAAATATGGTAAAAGGATATATAAGGTAGGAGAAAAACTACATAAGATCACATTAGAAAATGAAAGGAAATACAGTAAAACATGAACAATGGTTGTAGCTGGGGTTTACATTTCTAAAACATTTTTTTCCTTATTTTCTAGTTCTTTAATAACCTGCATTAATTCATGCTTTTTAAATATTGCTTTCAAATTATAAACTATATATGTATGACCTATATAATAACTAATCTAGATAAGCTAGCTTTATATTAAATATTTATCTCATATCAAAATGTTATTTCCTAAACAGGTGTCATTCTATATAACCATTTTGTGATCATTTCCCCAAATCTTTACTAAAAAGCTCAACTTACATTCTTTCTCCATTTTATTTTTCAACTCCTCCCTGAAAAATACCTATTTAATAGCAATCAAGATTTTATTTATTTATTTTTTAAATTTCATTTATTTATTTCACAGAGAGACAGCGAGAGAGCGAACATAAGCAGGGGGAGTGGGAGAGGGAGAAGCAGGCTTCCCCAGGGCCCTGGGATCATGACCCAAGCCGAAGGCAGATGCTTAATGACTGAGCCACCCAGGCGCCCCAGCAATCAAGATTTTATTGCAGAGTGTAAAATTACTCTGGATTTAAAAGCAACATTATAATCCTACATCTAAGAGACCCTTGGAATAGTAGAAAATTTTTGCTTAATGTGCACTTCCTATACCCTATTTTAAGTACCTTCGTCCCATAAAAATATGGTAATATTTGATTGATACATTCAACAACAGCAACCAAAATCTATGTTTTTACAGTTTTCAAAGTGAATTTCCAAAAATATCACCCTAACACATTCAAATTTAGTTGGCATAGACACATTTGCAATGTTTAACAGAAACAAACAGCCTAAGACTCGCACATGGAGAACAGCAGCTCTGAGTTTCTCTGTTTGCAGCAAATGTGCTTCATTAGCCATTATGCTTTTTTCCTTCAAAGAGTTTCTCTTGGGTCACTGCCATGTTGCTTCCTATTAGACAAGTTAGTACTGGATGCCTGTAGCTACACATACACATAGGTGTGTGTGTAATATACATGTATATACGTGTAAATGTATATACATATACATACCTCAGTCTATAATCCTGGTAGATTCACATTTATTTTTGTATTTTACTTTTTTTTTTTTATAATACATTTTCAAACATACCTAAGGACAGAGAATAAGGAAAAGTATAATGAAACCCCATGTACTCGTCACCCAGCTTCAACAATATTAGTATTTTGTTATTTTTGTTTTATCTATCTTTCCCAACTTTTTAAGGGAAGGGAGTGCTGAAGTATTTTAAAACAAATCTTAGACATGATCAGAAAAAAATTCTCCCTAGCAAACTTAAAAGTTGTAAAAACGCTTGCCTTCTTTCACTTAAACCTTACCATATTAAAAATATCTAAAATGTTAAGACACTAAACTTAATGTCTACAATAGCTTAAGTTAGAATCAGACTTCTAGAAGTAGAAGGAAACACAGAAATCATATAATTTCTTACTATTCAAATTGTGATACTCGAGCCAGCAGCAATGGTATACCCAGGAGCTTCTTAGAAATGCACAACCTCAGGCCCGGCCCAGACCTTCTGAACCAGACTCTGCATTTTAACAAGATCTTTAGGTGACTAGCATGCTCATTAAACTTTTTGAAGGGCAGCTGAATCTACTCCACTCAGTTGAGAAAACAGAGGCGTAGAGAGGTTAAGTGACTCTCCCAACAAGAGTAAAACCCAGAATATCTGATTCTGACAGCAGGTGTTTTTTTTTTCTGACATGACATATTGCCTCTGAACAAACCTGATTCCCACCACATCCTTCTGGAAACGAATTCAATTAACGAGTGAATTTCCCATATATTTTTTTAAATTCATGAGAACCTGACATTTCCCCAAATACTGTATTATATACTGGAGCAGAAGCTGTAAATTAATCAAACTTCTTCCTTCTTTGGATAAAAGGACAGATCTTTTCAGCAAGAGTGCCTTCAAGAAGACCAATTTAATTAATTAATGGCTATGTATTTTTTCAAAGGTCAGTAGTATAGTCTCCTTATGCAGAGAATATATTATCGAGTGTAGCTGAAAACCTGGGCCTTTTAGCATAGGATCAATAAACACAATACTGAAAGCCAGGCTCATTTTCTAAATGTGGCTTCAGTAGGAAAGTTCAGAAATGCGTTAAAATGTACCATCCACCCCCACAGCAATGATAACCAAGTTTTCTTGTTACACTAAAAAGGCATTTCCTTTTTTCCTTAATTCTAATAGGTTATGATTTTATTAAGGAAAACTGTGAATAAAGCCTCAGATTAAAATTATTTTAAAAGCATGTATTAATTATGGTATCTATGTATTACTTAAAAAATTATTTTTTTCGGCTATACAGGCTTTCATTAAGAGGCCATTCTTAATTTTCAGAAGAGAATTTTATCAGTTAGGAATTCCAGAGGCTTCCGTAGAACAATATTAAAAAACCTATTGTTTATAGAATAAAGAGCTCCTGAATCTTTCCGTAGGGTGTGTTTTCTTAACAAAATACAAAGTGGAGAGTAACCACTATTCCTTCAAAAATACTGGTAAGAGAGTCAATTGTTACAGCCTTTACAGAGGGCAGTTTGGTAATATGCATTAAAAAAATAAATTATGCATGCTGCTTGACCTAGTAGTTTCCCTCAGAAATGTGACCTACAGAAATAATTAAAAATGTGTGCAAAGATCTTCCTACTAGAAGTTCTGTGCAATACTGTTTATAATAAAAAAAAAATGTGAGGGGCGACTGGGGGGCTCAGTCGGTTAAGCATCTGCCTTCAGCTCAGGTCATGATCCTGGGAGTCCTGGGATCTCCCCACATTGGGCTCCCTGTTCAGCGGGGAGTCTGCTGCTCCCTCTGCCCCTCCCCCGCTCGTGCTTGCACTCTCTCTCTCAAATAAAATCTTTAAAAAAAAATGTGAAACAACCTAAGAACCTATAGGAAGGTAATATGTAAATAAAAGCACATTATAAAGTATATGGTGTTTTACCATTGAAAGGATAATGTAATCTGAAATGGAACCCTCTCCCCACATCTGGGTGGCTCAGTCAGTTAAGTGTCCAACACTTGATTTGGGCTCAGTTCATGATCTCAGGGTCCTGAGATCCAGCCCCATGTCAGGCTCCATGCTTGGCAGGGAGTCTGCTGGAGACTCTCCCTTTCCTTCTGCTCCCCTCCCCCCCAGGCCCCCCCAACGCACTCTCTCTAAATTAATAAATAAGTCTTTAAAAATAAAAGCAAAATAAAATGGAATCATCTTCGAAACACATTACTGAGTTTTAAAAGGTTAAGATAGTGTTTGTATGCTGTGAAATTATATAATTATTAAATATTAAAATATATTAAATAAAAATACTTAAATCATGTATTATATATTATTATATATTAAATAAATGTAAATAAGTGTATATTCATGTATAGAGTAGGTAGAACTATGATGACCACTAAAATGTATCAGTAGTTATCTCTCCACAGCTGGATTGCTATTCATTTTTACTTTCCATATAACATCATGTGTAGCTTGAATTTTCTACAAAATCGTGTATGATATATTTACAAGCAGTTTTAAAATTAAAAGTATATTCTTAAAAAAAAAGAAAGCAGGTGTACAAATTCAAGGCTTGGAGTGAATAAGGAAGTTTAGCAATGGAAAAGAACAAAAAGCCAAAACCTTAACCACCTGACTACTAACACTTCAGGTTTTTTGCAGAGTAGTGAAAAGGCAGAAATAAGAAAAAGATGAAAGGGTGGGAACAATCTGCAACCTGTTAAAACCAAAGATGCTCACCACTTTTGCCACATCAAAAATAGTGCAAGGAAAAGCTGCTCTTAAGTCTATCAACCCCTGAACAAAACTAACCACTCTAGTCTTAGGAGCTCACTATCATGATCATTTAGCTCTAACTACACTCAGTGAGCCCTGTGTAAAGTAACATGGAAGTATATCACACACCACAAAGTTTTACTGTTCTTTTCAATAATTCCTGAGCAATTCTAAATTTCCTTCTTTGTGATGTATCAATATGGATCAGAATTTTACTGCCCCTCCTTTTTCTCTTTTACTGGGGCTTGGAGCAAAAGGCAATTGCACTGGTGACACTTCACACTGACTTGAGTTCTCAGTTTTCCCATTAAAGATTATTCCAGTGAAACCAAAAGAATGGCAAAATAAGAAAAGTGAACCACAGTTCTTTGATCTATGGAAACTTGTAGACCTCCTGGGTCTAACTTAAAGTTTTTCTTATAACTCCTAAAATTTAGATGCAAGATCCAAGTAACTCGACTCCTAGTCTTTTAGTACCCAGGGGTCACAAACTATTTACATGGCTTATTTTGACCTTGTAAATAAAACTGGGTATTGTATTAACAATTCTCTGAACCCATGAACCTCATGAACAAAACAAGAAAAATACCCAAACAGATGGATAAAAACACATTTTGCACAATGCTCTAAATTACCTCCCATTTACTTCCCTCTTATAAAGGACTGGCTTAAATACAGAGTAAAACCCAGACACAAATCAATCTAATGAATAAGAATTGACTATGTGTCCATTTAGCAACTGAAAAGTTTATTTTAGTACTTGAAACTCCATGGTTCTTCAAACTCGAAACCTCATGAATACAGTCTGATATTGATTTTTATTAACAAATGCAACTAACACCATTTCATCCCTCATTAGGACTGACTGAAAACACTTTTGACTGCCACTTATTCAGCATGGTTGAAGCATTATCTATATGGAGAAAAAAAAAGTATACTTGTCCCTTCAAATATCAATCACCAAACACACTTTAATTCAATGGTAAATACATCATTTGGAACATTTTAACCACAGGTGAAAAACAAAAAGCAAACTTTCTACCAACCTAGTATTTTTTTTTAAGATTTTATTTATTTGACAGAGAGGGAGAGACACAGCGGGAGAGGGAACACAAACAGGGGGAGTGGGAGAGGGAGAAGCAGGCTTCCTGCTGAGCAGGGAGCCCGATGCGGGGCTTGATCCCAGGACTCTGGGATCATGACCTGAGCCGAAGGCAGATGCTTAACGACTGAGCCACTGAGCCACCCAGGTGCCCCTCTACCAACGTAGTATTGACAGATAATCCTTATTACCAAGGAAAGGGAAAATAATCAGTCTCCGACCTACTTTACTTGAACCCTTCCATTAGTAGAGGAAATGGCAAATCAAGCTACTCTCCATTAAGATACTTTTCCTCAACAACTCAAATTCAAAGACAAGCTTAAGAACAGGGAACACAATTGCTGGGTCATATGGTTACCCCAAAGATACAAACGTAGTGATCCGAAGGGGTACGTGCACCCCAATGTTTATAGCAGCAATGTCCACAATAGCCAAACTATGGAAAGAGCCAAGATGACCATCAACAGATGAATGGATAAAAAAGATGTGGTATATATATACAATGGAATATTATGCAGCCATCAAAAAAACAAAACATGAAATCTTGCCATTTGCAATGAAGTGGATGGAACTAGAGAGTATTATGCTAAGCAAAATAAGTCAATCAGAGAAAGACATGTATCATATGATCTCACTGATATGAGGAATTCTTAATCTCCGGAAACAAACTGAGGGTTGCTGGAGTGGGGGGTGGGGTGGGAGGGATGGGGTGACTGGGTGATAGACATTGGGGAGGGTATGTGCTATGGTGAGCGCTCTGAATTGTGTAAGACTGATGAATCACAGCCCTGTACCTCTGAAACAAATAATATGTTATATGTTAAAAAAAAAAGAAGATAGTAGGAAGGGAAAAATGAAAGGGGGGGGAATCGGAGGGGGAGACGAACCAAGAGAGGCTATGGACTCTGAGAAACAAACTGAGGGTTCTAGAGGGGATGGGGGTTGGGGGATGGGTTAGCCTGGTGATGGATATTAAAGAGGGTACATATATTGAATGGAGCACTGGGTGTTATACACAAACAATGAATCATGGAACACTACATCAAAAACTAATGATGTAATGTATGATGATTAACATAATAAAATTAAATTAAAAAAAAAAAAACAGGAACACAGAATGGAAGAGAGAAGGAGGACAAGTTCTCCTAAGCAATATTATAGTTCAGAATCTGCTCCATTAATCTAATTGAAAGTATTGGCAAGAATTTTCCATCAGCTAGATCAGCTACCTTCTATCATTCATTATGATGTACTGCTTAAGTACATAAAGTTGCCAAAACACAAATATTTTGGAATTATCTCAGGCAAGAAGTAAAAACGTAAGACCAGAAATTTTAAACCTACTATGTCCAATAGCTGGTCATTTTCAGAATTTATAGATGAATGTATTATTAGCAGTAAGGATACTCTGCCTGTATTTTGTTTCATTGTCCAGCTTAATGAAAGTGTAATGGAAATGTAAGAATCTGACAGCATTTATTAATATCTGTTTAGCAATTAAATACTTGAAGTTTAATTTAAAAATTTAAGAATATCAAAAGAAGTGAAAGGAACAAAATCAAACGATGTTAATCTACCAGGAAAAGAGTTGGCTGTGTGTTTACTGTGACCTTGAGCTTACTACTAAATAAAAAAAAATTTAAGAATTTTATAAGAGAAGGAATAGGGGGAAGAAAAATAGAGATACTCCAAAGGCTGTTGCCATCTTCTTTACTATTCTATCCGTTAAAAAATACTCTCAATTTTGTACCTAAAATGTTTTAAGTGTGCTTATGACACTTAATGTTAGATTGTCCAAGAACTATCTTTGGCCCTTTTCCTCTTATCTACAGTGTCTCCCTTGGTGATCTTATCTAGTCTCAAGGACTTAAATACATGCATAATTTAGAATTCCAGCTCAGTCTTTTCTAAGCCAAACTTATACATCTTACTGCATACTTGACCAAGATATCTAAAAGGCATCTCAAACTCAGCATGTTTAAACTGAATCCCTAATTTGCACCACCCCCTTCCTTCTCTAACCTGTGCAACCCACAGTCTTCCCATTTAAGTTGATGGCAACTCCATTTTTCAAGTTGCTCAAGTCAAAATCTTTGGAGGCGCCCCGACTGCTCACACCCCACCACTTGGTAATGAAATCCTATTGCTTCTATCTTCCAAATATATCCAGAAACTGATCATATCCCACCATCTGTTCTGAGCTGCCATTATATCTCATCTAGATTACTGCAAGCTTCCTAACACATCTCCCTGTACCCCTAAATTTAGTCTTTATACAACTGTCGGATTTATCTTTTTAAAACTAAGTCAGGGGTCTCTACTGTGTTCAAATGCTGCAATGGCTCTAGATCTCCCTTAGAGTTAAAACCAATGCCCTTTCAATAATACACAGCCCTTCTGGCCTCCTGTGACCCTTCTGCCCTGTTATTCTACCAGCCTTGTTCATTCTCCCAGCCTCCTAAAGATTCCTTGAAGTCACCAGACAACCATCGTGGACCCACTGAAGGCCTCTGCTCTTCCTGTTATCTCAGCCTGAAAGGGATTTATCTCAAATATCTACTTGGCTAACTCCCTTACTTCCCTCAAGTATTTGCTCAAGGATCACTTCTCAGTGAGGCTTACCCTGTCCGTGCTATTGAAATTGCAACCAGTCCCCTCCCAACCAAAAAAAAGTGTGTGTGGGGGGTACTTACCCTTGGTGAACTCATCTCACCCAGCAAAAACAACAGAAAAAAATACTAGAATTACAGAAGTATTTCCATGAGAAAATGAAATAAGAGATTAGCTAGAGCCTTTTGTCAAAACTCCACTCAGGTTTAGGGACTTGAAAAGGTAACTCCATACACAAAGGATGAAGAAAAAAGATCAGCTACCAAAAAGAATCTATATATATTCAGAGTCCCTATCTGAGTCATAAACATACAGCTGCTACACACTAATATAAGAGCGTCATGGGGAAAAAACAAAACACAATTTAAAGCACAGCAAAGCATCTCCTTACCCACACATGGGATAGAGAAACAGCAATAAAATATACTCCAATTCCAGGCATATGCAAATAAATAATTTCTGCTCCATATAACCTTAACAGTTTGTCCCTAAAGAGGCTTACCTGAGACGTGATGCTTAGTTTAAAAAAAAAAAAAACAAACTCATCATTTAAATATTATTAGCCAACATCTGACTTCTTGAATTCATAGTTTCGGTTTTCAAAAAAGACACCTAAAACTCCAGTCAGTTTAGCTTAAAATAAAGTGACAAACAGAAAAAAATGCATTACAATGGGGAAATGCAAAATCAATAATTTATTCAAACATGTACTAATGTTTGAGCACCTAATGTTAGGCCTGTGATAGGAGCTGACGTAGCCTCAAGCCCAGTGATTACAGTGGAAACGAGGTATAAATACCAAACACATGAGCATTTTTTCCCATTTCAGTAAATTTATCAAATATATTGACTATATTGGCTACATATTCTGGAAGTTTTCCATTTCAACAAATGTGCAGTGAGCATCTATTATGTGCATGGCACTGTACAAGATGCTAAGAGGTTATAAAGATGAATAATAGGTTTTATTTATTATTTCCTATGTATCCCAGACACTGTACACTATCATACTAATGAACCCACCAACTTTATGAGTTAAATACATCCGTGTTTTAGAGATAATAACCTATAAGGTCTAGAAAGTTTAAGAGGCAAAACTAGCAAGTAGCAGAACTAGGATTCAATCTCAGGCACTTTAAACTCTAGAACCCATGCTCTTACCTACCATGCTAACCTGTTTCCCTCAAGAAGCTTCAAGTCTAGAGGGCAGAAAGATACACTTAGAAATAATATTAATACACCTAACCAGCTCTCTACCTCATTAGTGCCCAAAGTCTACCTGACAAATAAAAACAGCAAATTAAGTACTCACAGGTAAAGAGTAAACACATTTTATACTATAGAATTACTCCCCAAAGAACAAATTTTATTTTATTTTATTTTTAAAGATTTTATTTACTTACTTGAGAAAGATGAGAGCACAAGCAGGGGTAGCGGGAGATCCTCGCCAAGCAGAGAGCCCGACATGGGGCTTGATCTCAGGACCCTGAGATAATGACCTGAGCTGAAAGCAGACACTTAACCGACTGAGCCACCCAGGCGCCCCAAAACAAATTTAATTTTAAATAAATAAATGGCTTGTAGTTGTATCTGATCTGGGAAATGATAGTCTTAAAGAAAAATAAAATGAGGGGTGCGTGGGTGGCTCAGTCGTTTAGCGTCTGCCTCCAGCTCAGGTCATGATCCAGGGTGCTGGGATCGAGTCCCGCATTGGGCTCCTGCTCGGCAGGAAGCCTGCTTCTCCCTCTCCCACTCCCTCTGCTTGTGTTCCCTCTCTCGCTGTGTCTCTGTCAAATAAATAAATAAAATCTTTTTAAAAAAAAGAAAAAAAATGTACATCAGTCTTATTTAAAAAAAAATAATACGTGATAAAAGCAACTAATTTTCAGTTTCTTTCTACTCTAAAACTGCTGCATAACAGCTTCAATTTCTTTAGTGATAATTCTAATTCTGGGGTGCCTGGATGGCTCAGTTGGTTAAGTGATTGCCTTCGGCTCAGGTCATGATCCCATGGTCCTGGGATGGGGTCCCACATCGGGCTCCTTGCTCAGCTGGGAGCCTGCTTCTCCCTCTCCCTCTGCTGCTCCCCCTGCTTTTGCTCTCACATCTGTCTGTCAAATAAATAAAAATCTTTTAAAAATAAAAATAAATTTAAAAAAATAAAGAATTCTAATTCTGTCCAATTTGCCTCTTTCTAAACATGGGGACAAAATCAGGTAACTTGTAATATAGCACAAAACTAAATACACTTTAAGTATATACCTAGAAACTGTTTTTTACAAATTCTAAATACTTATGTAGAAAAGGCTTCCTTCTGCCAAGTAAAACTTCTTTTTGCACATTGGCTGCACAAAGCTTCCCAAGACAGATGGGCAGCCTGCAAGGCCTTCGGATCCTTTGTTAAAAAAGTGGCAAATGGGTCCTATTGACCATTAAAGTCAGCCAGGTTTCCGGGAAGCACTGACCCTAATAAAGACATTATGTTTCTTCATCTTGCAAACCAGAGCAGACAAGAGCCAAAGCTAAAAGAAGAGAAACCAAAGTAAGATTAGACTTAAACATTAGAATCCATATCATACAAATTTGATACAAACAGCCCCTATTCTTCAACATTGCTGTCACAATGTTAACCTACAAAAATGAAAAGACTGACCCCACTGTTTTTAAAATCTTAATCTATCAGTCAACTAGGTAAAATCTCAGCAGTTGGTATAAAAACAAACTGCCAACCCCCCCTAAAAAAAAAAAAAAAAAAAAAAAGAGGGCTCTCTTCTCATGTAAAACAGGGAACTAATGGCAGAAAATCATATTTGAACATCGAAAACATTCCTAAATAGTGGCAAAGTTTCTTCTTAAAAAAAGTAGAAATAACCAGGTGAATCTCAAGTTACTACTGAGTAAAAAAGTTACTCCTGGGGCACCTGGGTGGCTCAGTCGTTAAGCGTCTGCCTTCGGCTCAGGTCATGATCCCAGGGTCCTGGGACTGAGCCCCGCATTGGGCTCCTTGCTTCGCAGGAAGCCTGCTTCTCCCTCTCCCACTCCCCCTGCTTGTGTTCCCTCTCTCGCTGTGTCTCTGTCAAATAAATAAATAAAATCTTAAAAAAAAAAAGTTACTCCCATGAGCTTTGAGAGGAATTTATAAGACCAATTTTCAGAACTTTTTTTTGAATGCTAAATAATAATCTTATTATCAATGATCTGAAGTAAAATAAGTTAATTTTAAAATATAAAAGGATTACTTATGATCTCCTGCGATCTACATCCTAAATGATTTCAAGAGATCTCCAGGATGTTAATAAGAAACATGCAAATGTCTTTTATAAATAAAAAATTTTAAGTTTACTAATCACATGCTTTCTAAATCAAAATAAAATTTAGTAAAAATGAAGGGTACTGCTTAATAATCAGAAGAGATTCATAATTCAGAGATGTTTAAAAGTAAGACACTTTAAAGCATAATTAACTGTAGTGTTTATTTTAGCCAGTCTGTTCTCAAATCCTACATTTCATTTGTCCCACAGCTTATTTTGTAAGAGATCTGAGTATATACAAACTTTTCTTGAGTATCTATTCTTTATGATTACATCCACAGCAACAAGGAAACAAAACAAGGGCAACTCACTGCAACTCCAGATTGGCTACCGGAAGAAGAGAGTATGTGAGGATCTAATGGAAACAAGGCAGGGACTGTTGGAGACCATGAATATTTCAGAAGAATAATGAAAAAGTGTGCCAGATGGGTTTGCTTGCAGCTGGCTAACAACTAAATTTCTGACCAAAGCCAAATGCTTCCTTACATAATTTATCAAGCACTTTTCAGTTCCCCTCCACTACAACCCTTTTCATTCTTTTTTTTTTTTTTCTCATTTTCCTTTTCTGTTTTTAAAAAGCAATACCACCATCACTTCCCTTTCAAATTAGGACTATTATATAAAATTTTAAAAAGAGAAAAGAAAAGAACACCTGTGTGCCATGTACTGCTGAATCTGAAGCATAAATGCAGGTGTTACCACCGAAGCAAAAACGGACAAAGAAGTGCTACAAAAGCTAACCACTCTTTTAAACAAAATAGTTTAAAATAAATACTAACTGCCAAGGGTTAGCAACAGCACAAATACAAATCAACTCTGCATTGCCATCAGAGGTGAAGGCTCATCCTTCCCAGAGTACACTGCCCCTGCCCATCTCTCCAGACTCAACTTTCAACATTCTACTGGATATTCCAGATACAGAAGTAGCTGAGTTCACTTGTATTCTCAAGTTCTTTTAACAATAAAAATAATAATATTTGAACACTCCTATGTGCCTGGCACTGTTCTAAGCATCTGACCAGCATATCCCAAGAGGAGTTAAGAGTACTATTATTACTAGGTAAAGAGAATTTAAGTGACTTGCTCAAAGCAGTCTGGCTTCCGAGCCCATCCATGCTCAAACTCTGCAACATTGCTTCTCTAAAATAGATTTGTACTATTTCTTTAAAATACAGATTGCTTTAAAATCCTGCACACTACTACACCTTTGGTATACTCTATTTAAAATTGTTCCTGAAGCCTATAAGTCCTAAATCAAAGGTTTAAAAGCTTTAATACTGCTCAAATCAGTGTGGTAGCTAGCTAGCCTCCAAGATGGCTCTCAATGACCCTGCCGCCAGCACTCACAGCCTAATGGAATTCCCTCTCACAGTGTACCAGGCAGGGTTGGCCTATGTGACCAATAGCACAGGGCAAAAATGACGGTATGTCACTTCTGAGAGTAGGCTGTAAAACTTTTTGACTTCTATCATGGGTCTCTCTCTCCCTTTCTCTCTGATCACTTGCTCTGAGGGAAACCGGCAGCCACATCATTAGGACATACAGGCAGCCTACAGAGAGGCCCAACTGGTGAGGAACAGAGAGGCCTGCTAACAACCACACAAGTGAGTTTAGAAGTGGATTCTTCAGGCAGAGTTGGGCCAGGCCCTGAGATGACTACAGCTCCTGCCAACAGCTTGACTGCAACCTTTTAAAAGAAACTTTGAGCCAGAAGCACCCAGCTAAGCTGCTCCTGGATTCCCGACCTTCACAAAGTATGCAAGATAATAAACATTTGTTTTGAACACTGTATTTTAGGATAATCTTGTCCCTCAGCAATAGTTAACTAATATAATAAAACAACCCTATTGACAAGCTTATTTATAACAAAGGTGTTAAAAGAAAGAGCCTTTTTAAGATTCCTAAATTTCTGAGCTAGAATAACTTTTAATAGTTACTTCCTCAACACCTTTGCCAATATTTAAAAATGTTAAAAGCACACATAAAATTTACTTCTTGATTTAATTATTGCATTTGGTTAATGAGACTAAGGCATTTCATAGTATTTATTCAATACATAAATTGTAACTGAGATCTGAAGATTAAATAGAAAATCAAAATTCATTTTATTAAAGTGGACATAAGAGTCCTTATCTTTAGAGACACATTCTAAAATATTACAGATGAAATGACGTAAAATCTGGGATTTGTTACAAAATAATACTGTAGCGACTCATAGGCATAAGGAGGTAGGAGGATGAAGATGAAATAATATTGGCAATCAGGTGATAATTAGTTGACAGGTACTATCTTTTTAGGTATAAGTGCATTGCTCTCCATCAAATTAGGCAGGTGGGCTCTTTGACACAAGAGAAAGGCTAAGTTCCTCTGTAATGAAAGGAGCCCGGATTTGGACTCAGAAGAACCTTCCTTCTGGTTCTAATTCTGCCACTAGCAATGTAAACTTAGGCAATTCATTTAACATCTCTGAACATGAATGCCAACTGCAAACTAGGGACTGTATCTGACCTGATTTAAACAATAAAAAATACAATTTGAGCAATACCTTTATCATTGTTACCAAATAAAGTGAGGTAAAAAGGCAAAAACATGGGTAAGAGAGAAATATATCAAAGTTCAAAGTAAGAGTATAATCTAAGATTAATTAAAACACATGTCATGGAACGCAGAGAATACCTCTAGAAGCATATACAAGAAAGTGGTAACTATGATTATGTCTGGGGAAAGGAACTGAAAGGCTAGGGGAAAGGATGAGATACATTTTTTTAACACAATTTTTTTCTATCTTGTGAAAATGATACCAAATGAATGTATTATCTTTTTTTTTTTAACAGATAAAATTATCCCTCAGGAAAAAAGGGACACAACCCCAGAGATTGTCTTGGAATTGAAGGAGAGTTTCATCAACACCTTAAATCTCATCAAAGTGTCTGAGGCTATCTCCAATCAATTATATTAATGAGAATAATAGCTAATGTCAACCGAGCAATTACATCCTGCCAGGCTCTAGAGTAAGCACCATAGATGCATTATCAGCAACTGGTACACATAGTTCTAGAGTAGTACCAGATGACCTGAACATTTTAGGTGGGAATGCCTAGAACCCACTGCAAACACCTGCAGACATTCAAACTGGTTAGACAGTTTTTTGCTGTACAAACTCCAAAATGTCAAAGGGCATATGGTTCACTGCCTCACAGCTGAAGAATACAGATGAATTCTAAATGCACTACTAAAGCCTGTCACAAAAACAACTGTGCATTTTAGCTACAAACTGAAGCATTGCAGAAAATAGGTAAATTACTGGGGCGCCTGGGTGGCTCAGTCTTTAAGCGTCTGCCTTTGGCTCAGGTCATGATCCCAGGGTCCTGGGATCAAGCCCCACAATTGGTCTCCCTGCTTGGCGGGAAGCCTGCTTCTCCCTCTCCCACTCCCCCTGCTTGTGTTCCCTCTCTCGCTGTGTCTCTCTCTGTCAAATAAATAAGTCTTAAAAAAAAGAATACATCTAGCTTTGTAATAAATAGGTTCTTAAAAGTCATGTAACAAAAACTTCTGAGTCAGATAATTTCATCATCAGTAAGAGTTCATTTTTGAAGTAAAGAGATCATTTTATTTTTTTTTTTATTTTTTTTTTAAATATTTTTTATTTATTTATTTGAGACAGAGAGAATGAGATACAGAGAGCATGAGAGGGAGGAGGGTCAGAGGGAGAAGCAGACTCCCTGCCGAGCAGGGAGCCCGATGCGGGACTCGATCCCGGGACTCCAGGATCATGACCTGAGCCGAAGGCAGTCGCTTAACCAACTGAGCCACCCAGGCGCCCTAAAGAGATCATTTTAAAGTAGAGTTCAGGGGCGCCTGGGTGGCTCAGTTGTTAAGCGTCTGCCTTTGGCTCAGGTCATGATCCCAGGGTCCTGGGATCGAGCCCCACAACGGGCTCCCTGCTCAGCGGGAAGCCTGCTTCTCCCTCTCCTGCTCCCCCTGCTTGTGTTCCCTCTCTCGCTGTGTCTCTCTCTGTCAAATAAATAAATAAAATCTTAAAAAAAGAAAAAAAAGAAAACAGGTAAATTATTTACTAATTAATGCCCAGCAAACTATCCTAATTCAAAAGTAAGTCTCAGCTTGTATCTGGCTAGTTCTATATTTTCCTTAATTATAGAATTTTTATACTTTGTGTTTAAAAACACAGATTCAAATTAACATGCACCCATTCTTGGTTCCTCAATCGAAGGAAGGAAGGAAGGAGGGAGGGGGGTGGGAGGGAAAGAATTCATGAGTTATGCCTACAAATAGGGGTAAGTGTGACATTATGGAAAGAACATAGAACTCTGGGTCTGAAGTCTTGAATTCAAGTACTAGTTCCACCACTTATTTGTATACACACCCTTTAACATAAACACTTCTATCATAATAAAATTTGAAGAAAACAGTTTTAATCCTCTCTGCTGTAAAGGAAAATAAAGTTATACCAGCACTATCACTACCACAAATTCAAAATTGACCTAAACATCCTCTATTTCCTTATTTCTTCCTGTGTTCCTTCCTTCTATGAATGACACTACCATACCCCTGTTGCCTGGGCCCAAAATCTCAGTCCTATGTGCCTCATCTCCCCTTTAACCTCACATAAAATAGTTGTCAAATCAATTCATCTAATGTCTGTCCTATCTCTCATATCCATCCTCTCTTCTCTACTCCCACTGCCACTATCCTAATTCAGGCCCTTCCCTCTGGTTTAACAGTTTTCTTTTCTTTTTTTTTTTTTAAGATTTTATTTATTTATTTGAGAGAGAGAATGAGACAGAGAGCATGAGAGGGGGAGGGTCAGAGGGAGAAGCAGACTCCCCGCCGAGCAGGGAGCCCGATGCGGGACTCGATCCAGGGACTCCAGGATCATGACCTGAGCTGAAGGCAGTCGCTTAACCAACTGAGCCACCCAGGCGCCCTGGTTTAACAGTTTTCTACATTTGATAAAATTCCACATCTGTTTATGATAGAAACTAAACAAAGTGCATTTAGAGGGAACATACCTCAACACAATAAAGCCTACCATAAATGGAGAACTCACAGCCAACATCACACTCAACGGTGAAAAACAAAAGACCTTTTCCTCTAAGATCAGGAACAAGACAAGGATGCCGACTCTCACCACTTTTATTTAGCACAATACTGAAAGTCCTAGCCACAGCAATTAGACAAGAAAAAGAAGTAGAAGGCACCCAAATCAGTAAGGAAGAAGTTAAACTGTCACTATTCGCAGATGACATGATATTATACATAGAAAACACTAGAGTCCAACAAAAAACAGATAAATGAATTCAGTAAAGTTGCAGAATAACAATTTCCTAATTGGTTTCACCACTTTTAGTTTCTTCCCAGTTTAATTTCATTCTAGACCCCTCATCTAGAGTAACATTCCTAAAGCATAGCTTTGAGCATGACATTCTCTTGTTCAAAACTTTTGAGGGGCTCTTTTCTGTCTCCCAAAGGGCCTTCTTGGGGCGCCTGGGTGGCTCAGTCATCAAGCGTCTGCCTTCGGCTCAGGTCATGATCCCAGGGTCCGGGGATCGAGCCCCACATCAGGCTCCCTGCTCAACAGGAAGTCTGCTTCTCCTTCTCCCACTCCCCCTGCTTGTGTTCCCTCTCTCGCTGTGTCTCTCTCTGTCAAATAAATAAATAAAATCTTTAACAACAACAACAAAAGGAGCCTTCTTCATAGTCTGGCATTCAGTTAGGTTGCTTCCCAACAGCCACTTCCTTTCCCCTTCCATTGTCAAGCAGCCTAGTTTTCATCTCACACTGTCTCTAATCAGTTTATTTTTTTTAAGATTTTATTTCAGGGCACCTGGGTGGCTCAGCTGGTTAAGCGTCTGCCTTGAGCTTGGATCATGATCTCAGGGTCGTGGGATCGAGCCCCATGTCAGGCTCCCTGCTCGGTGGGGAGCCTGCTTCTCCCTCTCCCACTCCCCCTGCTTGTGCACTCACTCTCTGTCAAATAAATAAATCTTTAAAAAAGAAAAGATTTTATTCATTTATTTTAGAGAGAAAGCGCACGAGCAGGGGGGAGGAGCAGAGGGAGAGGGACAAGCAAACTCTGCACTGGACATGGAGCCTCATGCAGGGCTCAATCACACAACCCCGAGATCAGGACCTAAGCCAAAATCAAGAGTCAGACACTCAACCAACGAAGGCACCCAGGCGCTCTGGTCTCTAGTTTAATCCCATCTTTCTTGCCAGACTGATAAATTAAGGATGGGCTTCTGGGAAGCGTGACCTAAAGTGGTCTGATCACAAAGACCCAGATTTGTGTTTCATGATGTGAGTGGGGAGTGTAGGAGGAAAGTTAAATCTCTTCTAGGGAAGGTGTGATATGCAAATGTGAAGCCTGAACCACTGCCACCATTTTATTACCTTGAAGGAAGGAAGCCACACTGACAAGGAAGTCAACACTGAGGATAGACAGAGCATAAAGAACTGCAATGAAACGGAGCTAGAGCTCTGCTCAAATTATACCTAAACATCCCACCCCTAAAAAGACTTACGTGAACCAGCCAAATTCCTTTATTTCTTAGGTCCTCTCTGACCTATAACCACAGCATTGTGACAGAAAAATCATCCAAAAGCCAGATTAAATCTCTCTTCCCAATTCATCTCCCACTCCATGAAATACTTAAAGCAAGCTAACCTATATATCTTTTAAGTGTGTACTATGTACATTTGATTCTAGAAACAAAATGTGGGAACACAGATGTGGGAAAAAAATAAGCCCCCTCTTCCCCACAGTTTGCCCCTTTACTTTCTTTATTGCATTATATGCTCCAAAATTTTTTTTAAGAACCAATGCCAGTCACAGTACTTATAGCAACTAAAATTCACCTTAATTCAGCCCATCCTAAAAAATAATAGAAACAAAAATGCAAATATCTCTCCAGATAAAAACTAACTAGGGTTCTCTCTCTCTCCCTCTTTTGTGCTTTAAGTATATTTTTCTTTTTCAGAAGGTTTGTTTCATTTACTCAAAAAATTTTTAGAAAGCACTGTCCTTACTAACAAAAGTCCTATTCATGCCAGTAAATTGATAGATTTAAAGAAAAGGAGATAAGCACATGTGCCCTTGTATAAGTTTTTCCAGTTACTATGATAAATATCCCTTCTTCGCTTTCTTAAGGTCTTCATTTGGTTTACACATATGAAACTCATGATAAGTATGTTTTAGGAGTAAAGTCATTCACAGAAGGTATCTAAAAGCACCAACAGCCAAAACACTGCAACACAATAAAAGACTGTCCTTGTTCTTATTACTCCACTACATGAGAAGAAAAACTGCAGACCTTCTCTGTGTTCTTTGCAGTTAGTGCCCGCACTGACCATGAAATGTTTACCCAGCCCCTACAATGGGAGACAGGAAAGGAGCTGTGAGGGACAAGTGTCAAATCTACTGGTGCTTCCAGATTCAGCCTTCCTAAAATATTATTCTCTTCCAGCAACCTGAAGACAGACAATCAGATTTTCCATCAGAGGTATCTTATACCATCTAAATAAATTTCTACTCTGCTATGTGACTACAAATAAATCAGATTCCCACTAAGACAGAGATCAACAATTTACCTTATTTGTCACTGAACAGCCTCTTTGGCTTACTAGCTTCTTTCCTCCGTCTTCCCATCTCATTTGTCACCAGTGCTTTCCCCTTTCTTTCCCATAATGGGAAAAAAAATTTTGTGATAGATTATTTTAGCATTAAACTCCTCAGTTTCAAAGCTATTCTTTCTTTTCCCATTTCACCTTAATTACTGGTAGTATAAAGGATTTTGGTTTTAAAAAAACTTGCTGCAAGTACTAAGAATTTAATTTTTATCCCTCAAATACTTGAGGTGGACAACGCCATTTCATTTATTTATTCAGTCTTTCAATCATAATTATTTACAGAGATCTTTAAAGATGTCATATACTAAATCAGTGGCAATGACTTTGACATAAAAAAATGCTACTGTGTTTCTCAGATGATTGCTCAGCTCATTTAACCACACAACTTCAGTAAAATGGTCACTCTGGCTTCTAATTAGTGACTAGAAATCAGAACTTCTATTTTTATTTTAAATTCTACCCCTCTGGGATAACAGGTGATCACTGTTTTCTTTAATGCAATCCTGTATTCTCCAGTTTTCAAAATGAGCATACATTACTTTTATAATTTTTTTTTTTTTTAAGATTTTATTTATTTATTTGACAGAGAGAGAGAGAGAGAACAAGTACGCAGAGAGGCAGGCAGAGGGAGAGGGAGAAGCAGGCTTCCCGCCGAGCAGGGAGCCCGATGCGGGGCTCGATCCCAGGACGCTGGAATCACGACCTGAGCCGAAGGCAGACGCCCAACTGACTGAGCCACCCAGGCGCCCCTACTTTTATAATTTAAAAGCCACAATTTTTAAAAAAGCACTTACTACCTTTTATTATTTCAAACCAATTATTTTATTTACTTCACTCCTGGTGGAATATTTCAGTGTGTAAAACAGACATTCCTCAGAAAGTCCTACTAAAATGTCTGGGGGAAAAAAACCCCCCAAACAACCTCTTACATGCGTACCAACAGGTAGCAAAACCAAATGGGCTCATCTCCTTTTGTTTGTCCTTGATTCTCTTCCTACTCTATTTTAAGCATCTAATAAAGTGTCTAAAAAGCATTTATTATAAGACAAGCAGGTTAATGCCTTGATTTTCTCTGAAAATATTCAATTTGTTGCTCTTGCACGATACCCTCTAAATCCAAATTTTAACTTTTCATACCTAATAGACAACAATGGGGAGTAAACAGTTGGGTCTCTCTTGGGTTCCCTTATCCTGGAAAGCTCTAATTCTTAGTCTCTTCCTAAATAAATAACATTACAAAGTTTTACTTGAAAGAAAAACCACATTTAGTCATACAAATACCCACAAAACTTTAAAGTTACTATTAGAAAATATGCAGATACTCTGGAAAGTGTGAAGGAAAAAACAGACTTTTTAAAGAAAAAATATTTACAAAATGCATGTCCACATTTAAATCTGAATGTTCTCCTCAATTCTAAGAATATCTTTTAAGGAAGCATAAAGTTTTATGTTGCTGTGTAAGGAAACCTTGGGTACATTGGGGAAAGCTCAAAGGCCTATAATCTCATCACAAAGCAGCAGGGTCAAAAGGCAGAGGTCAGGGAACAGGGGAACAGGGAATAAAACAGTTCCCACACTTGAGAGGAGACTATATCTCATTTCAGAAGACATTCAAAAACTATTCAGTTGTATTTACTAAAATAATAAAACCATTTACACTCTCCTTTAGGTCCCAAAGCAAATCTGAATTTTACAAAAGTATTTTTAAAAGAAATTTAAGAAGTTACTTCTCTTACATTAAAAAAAAAAAACACCACCAATCTCTCCCACACATACACCAATGCTTCAGTTGTCCCTCAAAGACTGACTTTCAGATAGATAAAAGCTGTCACCTGATCTATTCAACAGAGTTCAATGGGGCACAGAAATAAATACTAAATGTGCATACATGTCAACAGACATTTCACATCAAGGCCCCTGCCCCCTAATGATTCAACAAAGTAGGTCTACTTCTTGGCCACATTCAGAAAAAGCTAAATTTTTCTCCTGCTTTCTTCTTCTTCATTCCAGGTAAGAGTGAATGTGATTTTGTTAAACTTTAGTAGGTGCAACATTTGTGCAAGAGACTTTATAATGACTCCTCCAGCAGGGAATTAAACCTGTGGGAGCTCCAGGGTCTAGGACACTTGTCTGGATATCTCTGTACAATTTTTCACACTCTAACCATAAAATCTGTGTTCCAAGTAGAAGAGAGGGTGACAGAAAGATTAGTAAGATCAGGAAAAGAGGATTTTTGGAGTAAAAGGTGTGATTTTTCCACTGTCTTCCACCCTCTATACACCCGTATTTTACACTCTCCCCACTGGCCCCTTCCACCAGGGACAAGACAGGTTACAAGTGGTTCATAGTAAATGAGGCCTGTCCATCCTTCACTGTGAGGAGTACACAAAATTTTACATTTAAGCACACACAGCTTTCACGTATTTATTTAAAATCAAATGGTAGCTAGGGCTGCCAATGGAAAAATAAGCATTGCCAGACAGGAGTGAGAACAACTAAACAAAATAACCTATTTTGGCATAATCACCTCAGTGGTACCAATGCTTGTGTTCTAATAAACTGTGAAATCACAGTCATTGTTCTCGTGAACAATGGCACAAAGCAAATGAAGTCAAGCTGGAAAGCTCATTTCCCTGGAGCTGAGCCAGAATATTTTGAAATCCAGACAAAAGTTTATTTATTAAGAAAAAGAATACACTTGAGACAAGAGATGGGAAACATTCTTAAACAATCTGTTATCTTGTTACCTCAGCCATGTAAATTTCCTTAAAGGTTAGGGTTAAAGTTGAAGCGAAGAGAAATTAACCTAGAAAATAGAACAAAACACTGTGGTCCTGGAAGTGAATCATCCATAATCTTTAAACCTATAACCAGCCCTAAATTTCTGCTGCTCAAGCTATTCCTATGCAAGTCTGTAGCTGATTCTCATGGAATTCCATTTGATACGCTGATGCCAATTCTTATAATCAGGGACTCATACAAGAGTCCGAGATGGTCACTCCCCTTCACAACAATTCCTGTCTCATCTACCTAGAGGGAAACAATCCTTCCTTGCTATTTTAGTCCCAGTCTACAGCAAAAAGAAAAAAAAAAAAAGAATATAAATTTATTACATAGAAAGAATATTGTTGATCTAGCTGACTGTCCCTGTTTTCTCAACGAACCATGAGAAAAGAAAAAGAAACTGAAGGCATACTAGAAACATAAAGTATTAAACCTGAAAAAGCCATGGACAATAAGAAACTCTACCCAGTTTCTGATGCGGATGAAGGTAACTGGAGGAGTTAGACATTAAAAACTCTTCACTATCGATGACACTGGAAATTTTTATCAAAAGTATTTCTTCTTCTTTATAGAAAAGAGACAACTAAAAAAGCAATAGGAAGTGGCTTCATGAGGACTAACGTGAAAGTAAGGGTGATCTTTGAAGAAAGGATTAAGGGGGAAAAATGTACAAAAAGCCTGGCCTGAGCAAATTTGTGCCAAACTGTACAGAACAATTAAGACTGTCAAAAACTGGGCACCTGGGTGGCTCAGTTAAGCCTGCATCGGGGCTCCCTGCTCAGCGGGGAGCCTGCTTCTCCCTCTCCCTCTGCCCTTCCCCCCTGCGCACATATGCACACGAATGAGCGTGCACTCTCTCTGTCAAATAAATAAAATCTTAAAAAAAAGATTGTTAAAAACTTATGTATCACTTCTACACTGTTTCCTCAAACTATAGAGTAAGTCCCTGTGTTAAATAAATGACTGTATGAACATGCTATACTGGAAAATGAGACAAGAGGAAAGGGCAAGAAAACATGGTCTTCAAAGCAGAAACCTGGATTCTCCAGGCTCGGGCAGGAGAAAATTATGTAAAACAGGTGGATTTACATCCCAAGGCATTTGGGATCTAGAAAACAGACTACTTAAAAATATCTTTAAACTGGGTTTCACAGTTTAGAACCTATATCTAAGCATTCAACATTCTGGTCCTCGCAGACGGGTTGAACTTAAAAGATTCTACAACTCTAAAATTATAATTTCACCTATTTTTATTGCACTCTGTACTTCAAAGCTCTTTCCAAGACACTGTCACATTTTATAATTGAGAATAGTCTCTAGAAAAGTATCTAGTTGTCTAGACTAGCATAAGTGTTGAAAAACATGTGTGTCCTCAGATTATGAACAAATTAAAAAAAAAAAACTACAGGGAAGAGAAGCAAATGGACTACTTTTGCAGTGGTATTCCTAAGAGAGTATGAATATGTGAAAACTATTCACAGCTTGGGGCGCCTGGGTGGCTCAGTCGTTGAGCGTCTGCCTTCGGCTCAGGTCATGATCCCAGGGTCCTGGGATCCCAGCCCCGCGTCGGGCTCCCTGCTCCGTGGGAAGCCTGCTTCTCCCTCTCCCACTCCCCCTGCTTGTGTTCCCTCTCTCTCTGTGTCTCTGTCAAATAAATAAAATCTTTAAAAAAAAAAAAAAAGAAAACTATTCACAGCTCATCTGGAATAGTCGCTTAGCAGTAGCATTAACTAGGTATTTTTCCCATTATGTATCGGCTATCCACAATTACTGCAGTGTGCATATAATGCCACGTCTTTCTCTTCCATCCAATAAAAGCACGTGAGAATGGAACTGAGTGAGAACAGCATCGTTAGAGGGAAGACCTTGATTCCATTCCACTTATTTTAAAACTTGCATCATTTACAACCTCAGTATTTCAACTACTGTTAATAATTACTGTGACTCAGCTCAGAAACGGCAGGCCCACTAATGTGTCACCACCCACGGGTTGAGGACAGCTGGTCTAGAGGATCTGGAGGGGCAGCAAGGTGCAATGGAGCCAGAAAGCCTGGGAGGTAATCCCAGCTTTTAGTAACTGTGACTTTGGGGAACACCTCACATAAAATGAGGAAAATAACACCAAGTTATCGTGAAGACTAAAAGTAATGTTTATAAATCACCAACCACAATTCATGACTCCATAAATGTTAGCTATTTTCACGGCTTCACTGTATAAAGGTGACTTCCTAGAGCTACTTCTGACTTAATAGTGCTAGTACTGGGGCGCCTGGGTGGCTCAGTCGTTGGGTGTCTGCCTTCGGCTCAGGTCATGATCTCAGGGTCCTGGGATCGAGCCCCGCGTCGGACTCCCCGCTCCGCGGGAGGCCTGCTTCTCCTTCTCCCCCCTCCCCCTGCTTGTGTTCCCTCTCTCGCTGTGTCTCTCTCTGTCAAATAATAAATAAATAAAATCTTTAAAAAAAAAAAAAAAAAAAAAAATAGTGCTAGTACTTACCTTTGAAAGTCATTTAAAGAAAGCATTAATTCAAAAATACCTTTGTATCAGTGACGTATACAAGTTTATAAAAAAAAAAAATGAAAGGTATTAATTCAAAAAGTTCATGTTAATTAAAACAGTTATAATATTTAATTTAGAATCAAATTAGTAAAAGTCACAGATTCTTGGAAAAGGTGCAGGGATGCCTGAGAAAGCGACTTATCGTCATGATGTGCTATCTCAGCAGCATATAAAATATCTCCACTTTTTTTCCTAAAATTCTCACTTCTTAGCTCCTTACACTTGTTTTGTTTAAAAGTAATGTGAAAAGGGGGCGCCTGGGTGGCTCAGTTGGTTAAGCGACTGCCTTCGGCTCAGGTCATGATCCTGGAGTTCCGGGATCGAGTCCCACATCGGGCTCCCTGCTCGGCGGGGGGTCTGCTTCTCCCTTTGACCCTCACCCTCTTCCCTCTCGTGCTCTCTGTCTCTCATTCTCTCTCTCTCAAATAAATAAATAAAATCTTTAAAAAAATAAAAATAAAAATAAATAAAAGTAATGTGAAAGGGACGCCTGGGTGGCTCAGTCAGTTAAGTGTCTGCCTTCGGCTCAGGTCATGATCCCAGGGTCCTGGGATTGAGTCCCGCATCGGGCTCCCTGCTCAACGGGGAGCCTGCTTCTCCCTCTGCCTGCTGCTCCCCCTGCTTGTGCTTGCTTGCTCTCACTTTCTCTGACAAATAAATAAATAAAATTTTTTAAAAAAGTAATGTGAAAAAAATAGTTTCACATTAAAAATTTTTGGAATCTCTGGCAAAAAGGTCATTAGATAGTGCCATTTTATTTTATTTATTATTTTTTGAGAAAGAGTAGGAGGAAGGGGGCAGGGGGAGGGGGAGAGAGGGAGAGAGACAGAATCTTAAGCAGACTCCATGCCCAGCACAGAGCCTGATGTAGGGCTCAATCTCACAACCCTGAGATCATGACCTGAGCAGAAATCAAGAGTCAGATGCTTAACCAACTGAGCCACCCAGGCACCCCTACATGTGCCATTTTAACAAGTCAAGCCTGAGGCAGAACAGAACATTATACAAGGTAAATTAAGAAAAAAATATGCATGGGAAAAAAATATTTAGAGGATTAAACTTCATAGAAACAAAGGAACTGTCCTGGCTAAGTCCAAAACTCATGTGGGATGCCCATGAAGAAGGAAACTATGATTGCAATTTCCTAAGATATTCCTCTAAAATCACAACTGAAGCTACAAGTAATCTTTAGCACAACATTTTCTGAAATTTCATAAACACTACCCATCATTTATGTGCCATCACCTGGCATTACTTTATAAATAAATATGTTACATGCTTAAAAAACAAAAACAAATTAAAAAAACCTTGCTGTTACCTGCATACTTGCTTGCATAAAGTTGTTTTTTTAAAAAAGAGTATTAATTTGTCATAGTTTATTTCAAGAGAGAATAGGCTAGTAACAAATTACTGTAGCTCACCAGAAAGCTAATATGTACCTTTAAAAAAATTAATCATTCATCTACTCTCTTGCTTCTTCATCAATCTCGTTTCTCATTTTTTAAAAAACTCTAGTTTCCATTTTAGAAGTTAAAAAACCCACACATAAATCAAATATACTGATTTTTATTGCCAGTAATAAAAGAAAAAGGAAAAATATTTTTGTCCATCTCAAATTATCTCATTCACTTATTCAAACAATCTATTTGAGTCAATATTTTGGTCACTGTATATACAATAAAAAGGACAAAGGTCTTGCCCTCTAGTAGCCAACAATCTAATAGAGAAGCCTGACATTAAAAAGTAAAAGTAAACAAATGCATTTACATAGTATATTGTCAGGTGCCATTAAATACTATAAGGAAAATAAAGTAGGGTTCTTGGCAAGAGTGGGGCAGGCAAGGGGAGGAAGAACACCATTTTATACAGGATGATCTGGGAAGGCCAATCTGAGGAGGTAACACTTGTGTAGAGATCTAAATGATGAGAAGCCAATCTTGCAAAGATGTGGGGCTGCACTATCCAAGAGGGTAGCCACTAGTCACATGTGGCTATTAAATATCTCATTAATAATTTTCATGTTGATTATATGCTGAAATAATATCTTAGATACCTACATAAAATATATCATTAAAATTAATATCACCTATTTCTTTTTACCTTTTTGAATGTGGCTACTAGAAAATTTAAAACTACATGTGTCTCGTATTATATTTATAATGGACAATGCTGGTCTAGAAAGAGGATTCCAGGGAGAGAAGGAAGAGAAGATGAACACACCATGAGACAAGAAACAGCTGACTGTTTTTAAGGACCTTCAAGAAAATCAACATAGCAGGAAAGAGTGATCCAATCAGAAAATGTTGGAAAAGTAGGCAAAGACCAGATCATGAAAAGCTTTGCAAACCAGGGGGCTATAAACTGTGTCCCTTCCAAAATTCATATGTTGAAATTTAATCTCCAATGTGATGGTATTTGGAGGTGGGGCCCTTGGGAAGTGTAGAGCCCTCATGAATGGGATTCATGCCCTTCCTTATAAAAGAGATCCAACTCCCTCACCCCTTCCACACAAGAGGCCATCTATGAACCAGGAAGAGGGCCCTCCCTAGACATGGGATCTGCCAGCACCTTGAACTTGACTCCCAGCCTCCAGAACTGTGAGAAATAAATTTCTGTTATTTATAAGCCACCCAGTCTATGGTATTCTATTATAACAGCCTGAACAAACTAAGACACAGGGTAAAGAGTTTGAATCCTAATCCAAATACAAAGGAAGCTACTGAAAAATTTTACATGGAAAAAATTATTCTAAGTTCCCGCTGCCTATCCCATTTGTGGATAGGTGGCAGTATCATTCATACTGCTAGTATAGACTTCAAGAGATTATCTAATACAGTGATTTCAAACGGGTCCCTGGCTCTCTAAGGGCCAATGTAGATAATAATTGAGAGTCCATGAATTGATACTAATATTTCAAAAAGCTTATTAAAAACTGTACCTTTCCTGTATAGGGAACTGCAAAGACTAATTGTTTTTTTTCCTTTCCTTGTGGCTGAAATTATAATTACTCAATTGGTCCTCATGTGGCATATGTGGTATATATCAGTCCCTGTACTCTGTGTCATTTAGGATTAATTTTTTTTTAAACAGATACATTTAGTTTTTCCACTCAAAAACAAGTTCAGACTCATGGAAAAGAGGAGTGGTATGTTCAGAAATCAGTCACTTCACTTAACCCCTTCGAAATAGATGAAAACACTGAGCCCCCAGATGTCCTAAGTCACAGGCCAGGATTGGACTCCTGGCTTCTAACTGTGCATCCAGCTCTAATTATAGTTTCACAAGCAATCATACATTCCTTTTAGAAACTATAAACTCATCTAAGAACAAATAAGAATTTATGCTAAGACAGATGATAAAACCCAGTAAAAAGAGCAAAGAGATTTTTTTAAAAATGGAAGATTTATGTAGTAAATGCCTTATATTTAAATGGTAAAATCTTACCTTTATATATATTCACTAATAAATACAAAAGTAACATCATATATATACTCTTCTAATTTTTTGATGAATGAATAAAGGAATTCATTCATGCAAGAGACATTACCAGTGCTGACCATAAAAAGAGACAATAACCAGGTTTGAAAGTCATAAAGACCCAGTAGTCCCCTTCTTAGTATCTTTCCTGTAAGAAGTTAAAAGATAATCTCATTTGATTATAAGGTTATCCATGTGGTCCCTACACTGGTAGATTTTACAATCTGTATGATATAGTGCATGTTATTAAGGAGGTGGCAAATGTAGTGGTTATGGACATGAATGAATCATGCCAGACAGACTTTTCAATCCAGGGCTCAGGCTTCTGTTCATTTGTTAATACTGGACACACCAGCATAGGGAGCTCAGGATGTAAGAAGACACTTATGTCCATCCCTCCTCCCATATACATACTATATGAACCTGGGTGAAGTACTTGAACTCCCTAGTCTCCGTTTCCTCACCTGCAAAACAGAGAAGATAATGCCACCTGCTACGGTGGTTGCCAGGATTAAATGAAGCAATAACTATGAAGCATTTACCACAGTGCTTGCCATGTGGAAAGCAGTACTGATTATTGCTATTTCGTTGTAGATTCTTACAGAATGGTGACTGTCACTATATACTCTACAACCTGACACACTGTAAACAATTAACATTGAACAATTAATCCAAAGTGTACTGGCTAGTTATGGCTTTCCTAAAAACAAAATTTAGGTTGTTATCCATCAGAAATGTTAAGGGTTTGGATATAATGGCACTTGTTTCCTAAAGTATCTTACGTAGGAAAACTGTCTCTACCCTCCAATGAATTTCAGAAGAGGAAAATGTTTTCTTCTCTATGAAGCCTCATGAAAATTATGACTGATAATGCACTGTATTCTAGACACTTTTATTACTCCAAGTATATCTGTAACCAACAGTGGAATTAGTAAAAGCAAAAGGATATACTCAGGAATTTCAGAACAGTCTGTCTTAATACCTCAGCAGATGTTACCTGTACTCCTCCAGCCTCTTCTGTCTCTCCCCATCCCCTTTTTCTTTCCCTTTCTCTTACTATTATCTTCTTCTCCAAAGACACTTATGTCCTTCTCTCATCCCCTTTCCCTCCCTGTCTCATCGTCTCATATTCTGAGCTCCCTATGCTGGTATGTCCTGCATTAACCAATGGAACAGAAGCCTGAGCCCTGGGGTTATTACTGAGAGTTTAGCTGCACTCACTACTGGGCCAATTTCACTATAAAGAGTTTTATTCCCAGTGGCTTTTAAAATCAAGTTAGCACTGTATCATAGTAACTAGACCTTGAATCTTCTTTGGCCTCATTAGAATGGAGGCACATCCTTTTATTTCTCCTTCCCCAGCCTTTCAGTTAACAGGCCAAACCTTTTAAACTCCCAAACATAATCCATTGTGGGCCAGACGGTGTGAAATGTATAAAAGGAAACCTCACTAAATTGGAGGCCAAAGGCCAGAAGGGGGAGCTCTCATACCGCATCACATGTCTTCATTTGCAGAACCCAGAAAAAGAGACCTTGCAAAACCAACTACCACCTCAGCCCCAGGAGGGAAGGTTTTCTCCTTGCCTGGCAACAGCCTGGCCAATACGAGACTGTCACAACTCAGTGACACTGAAAGGCCACTACATTTTGAACTCCCAGTTTACCCCAATGGACTTTTTGTTTCTAAGAGCCTCTCCTGACTCTCCTCTTTCCTCTATAAAAGAGGGGTACTCTACTTTCTTCTCCAGACTTGCCTATGGTTTTGCTGTAGCTTGCTTGCATGTCCTGAATCACAATTTTCCGCTATTCTTGAATAAACCCACTTTTCCTGGTAAAAGAACTTGGCAGTTTTATTTTTAAGATTAACAATGACAAGATAACTAACAACTAAGATACTACCAACGGTGGTCAGATCAGGGCAGCTCTAACCCATAAAACCTGTACAGCAGGCCAGTTTTTAAAAGGCATACTTTAGCAGTCTTAACTAGGACATGCAATCTGGAATAAAGACAAGCCTGAAATGCTTGTTAAACTCAAGTCAAGTTCATTTCTTCTGTACGCTTAAATAAAATAACTATGGAGCACAGTGTACTGGATCAACTAGGCTCTAGTCTGCTGTCTGCTGCTAGTCAAATGTGTTCTCTGAGAGGGTCCTTAATCTCTCAGCCTTGGGTTCTTCACCATAAATGATGTCTAAGGTCCCTTTCAGAACTATTGTGGCATGATACGGTCAATATCAACCAAATTTTGTACAGCTGACCTTTGAACACCACAGGTTTGAACTACGCAGGTCCACTTACATGCAGATTTCAAAAACTAAATACAGTACAGTGCTGTAAATGTATTTTCTCCTCCTTATGATTTTCTTAATAACGTTTTATTTTCGGGGTGCCTGGGTGGCTCAGTTGGTTAAGCCTCTGAGGCTTCGTTTCCGTTCAGGTCATGATTTCACAGTGGTGAGATCATCAGGCTCCCTGCTCAGTGGGGAGTCTGCTTGAGTGTCTCTCCCTCTGCCCCACATGCATGTGTGCTCGCTCACTCTCTCTCCAAAATAAATAAATAAATCTTTAAAAAAATTTTTTTTCTGGGGCTCCTGGGTGGCTCAGTCAGTTAAGTGTCAGACTCTTCATTTTGGCTCAGGTCATGATCTTGGGGTCCTGGGATTGAGCCTCACGTCTTTAGCAGGGAGTCTGCTTGTCTCCTTTCTACCCCTCCCCCCGACTTGCCCAAGCGCTCTCTCTAATAAATAAATCTTCAAATAAAGTAGTTCTGTAGCTTATTTTTTTTCTTTAGCTTATTTTATTGTAAGAATACAGCATGTAATATATGTAATATACACGACATGTATTATTTGACTGTTTATGTTATCGGTAAGGCTTCCAGTCAACAGTAGGCTATTAGTAGTTAAGTTTTGGGGGAGTCAGAAGTTATATGCAGATTTTCAACTGTACTAGAGGGGTCAGCGCTCCTAACCCCCACCTTTTGTTCAAGGGTTAACTATATTTGAATTTAGACCATGGTCTTCACTGCCCCAAAGCTCTTCTGAAAACCACACCCAAGAAAACCAAAGCTAAAAATAAATAGAGGCACCAAGGAAGAGATTTAAACAAGGGCCTGTGGCAGGGATTGCACTCATCATACTTCAGTACTCCTCAGCAGAACTAAACCCAAACTACCACTGGAATGCTTTAAGAATACTCTGGCCACCACACAATTTGTGGACTTATATGTAAACTTTATACTCATTCATTTATTAAACACTACGTACGTATAAGGTACTATGAAAGAGAGAGGCAAAGACCATAAGCTCCCTCTTGGGGGCTTGCATATTTATGTTACTTAAATAAAGGTCCTTAATTTCTCTGTTGCCTAAAAGATTTGCTGCTATAAATCAAGCCATGTAAATTCCTACAGCTAGGTCTTAGAGGAAATGAGAAGCAAAAAAGAAAATTTCAAAATGATGTCTGCCTTCCTACATGTCAACTAATTCCAACAACTTCTATTTACACCTCCTTTCTTCTTTATGCAATAATCAATTTGAAACCTTTTTCATATATTTAACACTTAAAAAATGTAAATATTTCTACTTTAATATCTAAAGGGACATATTTGTTTATGGATAAAATGAATTTTAAAAATATACAGTGAGTAGGAGAAGCACAACAGCTAAGATGAACTAAAGAAAGGACAAAAGGAAATACCAGTATATGGGGGGGGGGGTGTCTCTCTCTCTATGAAATATATGGGGGGGAGGTTGTGTCTCTCTATGAAATATATACATACCAAAGAAGTCTTTTCCACTGCTGGTAAAGCTAGGCTTCACTAGGACGACTGTCTAAAAAACAATCTACAGGGGCTCCTGGGTGGCTCAGTCGTTAAGCATCTGCCTTCGGCTCAGGTCATGATCCCAGGGTCCTGGGATCGAGCCCTGCATCGGGCTCCCTGCTCTGTGGGAAGCCTGCTTCTCCTTCTCCCACTCCCCCTGCTTGTATTCCCTCTTTCGCTGTCTCCCTCTCAAATAAATAAAATCTTTTAAAAAATAAATAAATAAATAAAAATAAAAAACAATCTATAGCCCTGACAACTTTATCATAAGGTATTAGTCTATTTAACTGTTACTTCATCATATGGCTTGTGTCCTTAATTTTATTTCAACCACCAACTGAAATAAATTTATTTCAACCAATAAATTTCAAAATTTATTCCACCACCTGCAGAATGTGAATTCTAAAAAAGTCTATAAAGCAATCAGTAGAATTTATATTTAACAGAAGTCAACTTAGACCTTCTACAGGCAGAGTGACAACTTGCTAAGAAACAGTGTGATAAAAATAGATCAGTTCCATAAAAGTAAAATAGAAACTTAACTATATTTAACTTTGAAATTAATGCAGCAAAACAGAAACAACCTCCTGACTAATTTGCCTAACTCACTGGCCTTGTGTCCTCCTCCCCAAATGAAGCTCTGTGGAAACAGTCAAGAAGATGGTTAGTTAGGAACATGATGCTACATTCTCTTGTTTTCCTCTCATCTTACCAGCCATACTTCTTAATCTCTTCAGTTGTTTCCTCTTCATCCTCCTCACCTCTGAATGTTGGGAGTGTCTCTAGGATTCAACCCTTGAGCTTCTTCTCTTTTCTTATCTATACTCACTCCCTGAGTAATGTCATCCAATGGCTTTCAATTTATGTCTATATAAAAATTTTGACCCCTGAGAGATTCCTTGCCTACTTGACATCTCCATTTGAATGTCTAATGGATATCTCAAACTTAACATGTCCAAAATTGAACTAATCTTGTCCCAACTGCTTCTCTATCAGTCTTCTTACTTCAGTAAATAAAGGTGCTTATAATTGTTCAGGCCAAAAATGTTACAGTTATCTTTGATCACTTTCTTTGAATATGAATACCATATCCAATTCATCAGCAAGTCCTGCTGGCACTACCTCCAAAATAATCCAGCTTTTCACCACTTCACTGCTACTGCCTTGGTCTAAGCCAACCAACACCTCCCACCTCACAAAAGAGCCTCCTAGCTGGTCTGCTTCTAACCTTACCCCTAACACAGTCTACAAGGCAGCCCAGCAATCCTTTTAGAGAGTACATCAAGTTTCATCATTGTACTGCTCAAAACTTGCCAGTAGCTTCCCATCTCAGAGTAAAAGCTCAACAATTGTCCATTAGGCCCTACACAATCTCCCCTCCCCTTTCTCTATGATCATATCTACTACTTTCCTCCTCCCTCAGCTCCAACTACCTTGGCCTCCTTACTGTTACCTGCACAAACTAGGCACTCTCCCACCTCATCTCCGCATGCACTGTTTCCTCTGCCGGCAGTGCTGTTCCCCAAGACCATCCTCATGGCTTGCTTCCTCACCTCCATCAAGGCTCTACTCTAAGGTCACCTTTTCTGTGAGGCCTTCCCTAGCCATCTCATTTAAAATCTGCAACCCCACCATCCCACCACCATTCTTCTGGCACTACCCTAGTCTCATTTCCTTGCTTTATTTTCCCTCATAGCACTTACTGACATTTAGCAAACTATATATTTTCATTATTTGTTTACGGTAAAATGTAAGCACTATGACGGCAGGGAGTTTTGACTGCTTTGTTCACAGCTGTCCACACTGCCTGGAACACAATCTACACCTTAAGGCTTTCAAAACTCTTTGTTGAATGAATCATCACCGATACTGAAATTACCATTAGACAAAAGTATCACTTCAAAACACCAAATATTATGAGCAGACATCTCAAACAAGCATCCACACTCATGCGTAGTATTCCAAAAGAAGAAGCCAGTCAGTGTCTAAAAAATGAATCAGAAATTAATTTTTTATTGCTTAATTTTGTTAAAGCCATCTGCACTGTGCCTGAAGAGTCCCAGGCCACACCTACAGGTGTTGTTTTAGCTTTCCTAGGCATATAGACTTCAGATAGAAAAGAAAAAAATACAGGCTTTCTCCTTTCATCAGTCACTACTGACAAAAGGCCTCCAAGTGACCCCTTACTACAAATGGTTAGGATGTTTAGGGGAGAAAGGACTCTAGAAAAATAAAATAATCCCTTCAATCCCCAAAGAGAAATCTCTCCAAATCTCTCTGCAGACATGTTTTCTAACTTCATATTCCTTAACAAAGCCATTCTTAATATGTACATGAAATCTTAATTGAAGAAACAACATGATTATATAACTACACATACAGAAAAACCTGGTACTCATCCCTCCTTTCTAAAAATCTTTAAAATTAGACTTACAGTTTTTGTTGAAAATGTTTTGCTGTGAGCCTGGCTTAAAAAGATATTTGCTTAGCTAAGACACGGGTTGATCAATACGATATCTTACAGCTGAACACATTTGTTTACTATTGTTTATTATTTACTACATCCTTCCCAGTCCCCTCTATTACCCCCCAAAAAAGTAAAAGAGAAAACAAAAATACACATTGGTGCAAGCAATAAGGCATGCTATGTCCAAAGCAAGCTGTTCTGGAAAGCTATGACCTAAGTGTTTAACACTGACACAGATAAAGTTCAGGCGATAGATGTCACTTGTCTCATCCATTAACAACAACAACAAAATCAAGATTCAGATCCCAAGAAGGCAAGCAGAAAGAAAGAGGCGTGAAAAAATGAAATGGGTCGTTTCTCCCTGGCCTCCTCCGGGCACTGAGCACTCATTACCCGCCCCGCCCCCCCCATCATCCTTTAACGGCCCCTTTTCCCAGCACCGGTTCCCAGCTCTGCCCTGCACTGCGCCATCAAATGGGTAAAGAGCAGGGACCGGTGCCCCTCCAGGAAAAGCCCGGCAGTAACACACGGTGCACCCAAGTGAGGGGAGAATGTCAAACTACTAAACTCAGAAACAGTGTAGGTGGTGTCAACAAAGCGTCGTGCCGAGTCCCAAGCGATCAAAGGTCCTCCCCAGCTCCCGTGACACTGCCAAATAGCATTCCAAAAGGTGACTCCACCGTCATCGCCGAACGCGAGACGGGAAGCGGCGCAGACCGGGAACAGTCAAGGATGAAGTCCAACAGCCTCCCGCCTGCACTCGCCCTGCAGGCCATCACCGCCTCGGTGGACGCGACCCCCGCAGCCCAGCGGTCTCTGTCGCCGCCTCCCCCGAGGGGGCCTGAGCGCCGCGTCACGTGCCAGGGCTGAAACTTCGCAGTCTGGCGGAGAGGGTGGGGGGTGGGATGCACGGGATCGCGGCAAGGCCGGGGAGGTAGCGCGCCCGGTGACTCACCGGACGCCTCCGCGTGCAGCTGCGGGCGAGGGGGGGTGGACCGTGCCGGGCGGGGGCCGTGCTCTCGAGGCCGCCCCCGCCCCCGTTATTAATATCCCCGCGCCCTGGAGGCAAAGCCTGAGGCGGGCGCCCTCAGCGGCGCGACGCCCGCGGGCTCAGCAGCGCACCCTGCACGCGGAATAAATAACAATGTCATTAAATCGCCTCCCGGGCGCCGGTCCGGATGGAGAGCGGGCGCCGCCGGGAACCGACTTTGTCTAGGACCCGCCTCCCGCGCGTCCCCGCAGCGTCCCTCGCGTCCCTGAGGGGACCCCCGCGCCGCCGTAGCCCGGCCTTACCCGCCAGCTCGTCGGGCTCCAGCCCGCTGTCTGCGTCGATCCCGCACAGCACGAAGTAGTGCGCGAAGCGGCAGGCGGTCGGGGAGGAGCCCGAGCCCGAGCCGGGCGCCGCGCCGCTCCCGCTCATCCCGGCCGCGCTGCTCCTGCCGCCGCCGCCTCTCGGGAAGGCTCGCCGCTCCGGCTGCGGTCTCCGCGCGCCTGTCCTAGGGCGACACCGGCGCGCCCATGGCCGCGCAGCCGCCGGTCGTCACCGCAGCCTCGCTCCTCGCCCGGCGCCGGAGAAGCGGCCGCGAGCTCGCGCCCAGTCGGTCCCGATCCCAGTCCCGGGTGGGGGAGGGGCGCGCAGGGGGAGTGTCGGCGTGAGAGGCTCGCGCCGCCGCAGCTGCGCTCGCGAACTGGAAGCCGCGGCGTCTGGCGCCCGCCGGTCAGCTGAGCGGCGCTCGGGCTGTGGGAGCGCTGGAAGGGCGGGGGCGCCGAGGACCGGCGCGTGGGGTGGGAGGGGGCGGAGAGGAGGGCGCGCTCGCGAAGGACGGGAGCGCGCTCTCAGGTCCTGTGTGCGCGCGCGCCCCGCGGGCTGCGAGGGAGCGCCTGGCGCGGGCAGGATTCGTGCGGGCCGGCCGGGGCCGCGGCGCAGGGGGCGGCCGCACACACGCCTGCTGGCCTCCGCCAGCCTGGAAGGTTAGCCGCAGCGCGGGGTTCTGTCTTCCAAAGGAGATGCTACCTATCCTAAAAAAAAAAAAAAAAAAAAAAAAGCAGCTTTAGGGAAGGTTAACAGCCGGTCTGAGATCATTTCCCACAACGGCCTGGACCATCAACCTCTTTTAAACTGTTACATGTGAAAACAAATAAATTAAATAATTAATTAAATAAAATAAACTGTTACATGTGGAAATGCCTGTCTTGTTTTAAGATCTTAGTCCTTGAATCCTTCCCTCAGCCCTCACCCCCATCTACAAGCCATCCTTACTCAGTGAATTCGTGACAACTCAATATCCACAAAGCGTTGAGACTTCTAAAAGGACAGTTGCCTACCCCCTGCCCCCGTTCTGTAATTTATCCTGACATTTTCCAGGTCAGTGTAAAGTAGCCAAGGCACTCCTGTCCCCCAGCTCTGTACTCAATTGATATTATCAGCTCTCCCTGCAGGTATAATTGGAGGCTGATAAGGCAACAGGAATTAGACCCTGAACTCTGCTCCTCACAAGGCCATGGCTTTCTTACCCTGCTCTTCCCTCTGAGATTCCATTCTACAGGAGTTCACCAAGCAGGTTTTATTCCTTTGAAAGGTGAAAAACCGAATCGATCCAGTTCCACATTGTCACGCCTTCCGCACCACTCCCTGCTCTTCTTTAAGGATTTGGGTATAAGGTGGCTTGGGGGGGTGGGGGGTGGGCATCACTAATACCACTGGTAGGCACGCAAATCTTCCAGGCAGGTAGACTGAGAAACGAACAATTATTTGACTGAATAATGTTCTTCCTGGAAGATAGGTATGCGTGCATACCATCATTTACTGTAGCTTCTATCCTCACTTTCTCTCTTCAATTTTGAAATGTAAGAAGAATCAAAAAATCAGGGTGAACGACAGCCTGGGTAATTGACCTTTCGCTCCTGTTGCACCCTGCCCTCTTTCTTCAAAGCACTTGTAATGACTTTTTCTGTTTGTCTTAGCTAGATTGTAAGCTCCACAGAGCAGAAGTCGTGCTCTGTGTTTCATCATATTTCTAGTATCTAGCAGAACCCTGGTCCCACTGAGCCCTTCAATTTATTTTTTTTAAGATTTTATTTTATTTACTTGACAGAGAGAACACGAGAGAGGGAACACAAGCAGGGGCAGAGGGAGAGGGAGAAGCAGGCTGCCCGCTGAGCAGGGAGTCCGATGTGGGGCTCCATCCCAGGACCCTGGGATCATGACCTAAGCCGAAGGCAGACGCTTAAGGACTGAGCCACTCAGGAGTACCCCCTTCAATCTATTTTTATTGAATGAATGAAAGAAAGGTTATCCAGGTAGTAAAAAGTTGTTGATGCTACTAGGAAATATACAAACTTTAATATCTGTAACATTTATGAACATATGCTAACTTTGTGTTATACAATGATTGCTTTTCCTCCTATAGAGAGTACTGAAATACATAAAACAATTTCACTAAAAAGGAGGAGAGGGAGTGTATGTGTTTCTCCTATTTTTGGTGATCACCTCTTACAGAATGTTTGTTAGATTCTAGATTAATCAAACAAAGCACAATAGAAAATGAATTTACCGTCTGCACTAACCACGAAACATGTCATTTTTTGTTCACTTGAAAAGCAATTGATTTATGAGTTTGTAAGCCCTGCGTTAATGTTGTTAAGATGAAAAAATTGAAAGAAACCCAAACAGAATGCATTGAATCATGAGATATAAATCTCATCAAAATAGACAAAATCTCCAAAATCTTTCCTAAAGCTTCCATGACAATAGTCACACAATATAAATTTAAACTTTAATTTGAAAATACCTCGGTACATTCCTAATTATCACTTCAGAATGACACTGTGTAGGTATATTCTGCATTAAATTGCAATGAAATAAAAGGATAATCAAGAATTAACTATATATCATTGCATACATGTTTTTCTCTAAAATAATGACATAGAAATACTTTAGCTAAGCAAATAAAAAATGACTTGAAATAAATTGTCCAAAATATTTAAATTGTGTTGAAGAGGAGAGAGATCATATGCCTCTTCCCGTGCTGGGACACCCCTTGTCAATACCATTCTTCATCTCCACCAGGCCATGCACACATATGCAAAACCAAGACAGAAGGAATTGCTAAAGTAACTTCAGAGCCCCAGACATTCATTGGACAATGCTTTACTAACAGAAGCTCTATATGCCACCAGGTTAGCAGTGCTCAGTCAAGGACTCACTCTTCAGCTTCCCTCTGACAGCAGACCCTAGCTCAGCTACTCCAAGCATAAATCATGCCCTCCATTTGAGGATTTACCAGACTCCTTCAGAGGTAGCAAGTCATTGCTCAGATACTTAAGAGCATTGCCTTCCATTCTGCTGTTGTTCCTTGTATGTTTGCTGCCTGAATTGAGAACCTGCAGAGGAGGCACTAATCCCAACTTTAACCTCTAAATAGCACAAAACATGCCAAATAATCATGATTCCAACAAAAGGAAATCCTGAGTGACATTTTCTTCTGCCAGGGTTTTAGCTTTCTGGGAAAATCTTATCACAACAAAAGTTTATTTGGAAAATTGATTATCATATTCTCTCATCATAGTTTCAGAAAAAGGGTTAGTTTATGCCAATAAGAGTTTGGTAGCAAAATAACTGACTCACAGTTTTGCCTAAACCTGTTTCTACCTTTTACAGTGAATCCAATACTATTAAGAATCTTTTTATGTAAGTTATTGTGCTAATGCTTTGAGAATATGAAATTTAAAAAGACATGATCCCTCCTCTTCAGGAGTTTATAGTCTAGTAGAAAGGAAAATATTTTTCAAAGGTAATTAAAAGACCAAAAAGAGAAAATAAAAAGTAAAATCTGGTATATTCCACATGACAAATTCAAAAAGCAATACAGGATTTAGTGAGCAGAGATGTCAAATCTTCTTAAGGCATTCAGTAAGATATTATGAAAGTGATAACTTTTGAGATGGGCCTTACAAGAGCAACAGGATTTCATGAGTTAGAGATGGGAGGGGAGACATTCCAGGCACAGAAGAAATGACTGGGGTGAAAAGTGTGTAGAGGGAGAAAAAAAAGTGCATAGAGGACCGTAGTTCAGTTGCAGCCAGAGCATAAAGAATCTTGAACACCAGGCGAGTAGGGTTGACTCACTTTTTTATACTCTTTTCTTACCTGAGGGATTTGATACCTGAATGCTGGCTTTGAGTCAGTTTGACACAAAATATTTGAGATCAGCTAAACCAGTCTTCTCACTTTACAAATAAAAATATCTAAGTCTCACAGAATTTTGGTGATTTACCCAAACACACATTGTTAGTGGCAGAACCAGGAGCAAAGTTTAAAAGATTGCATTGTAACATTGTAGGATTTTAAAGGCATTTTCATTTCTAATATCTCTAAATCTATGAAATTTCTTTATCTGAGTTGACTAATCTTTCTCCTGTATGCTGCTTACTTCTTTTTAGTAATCCACTTTGGAATTTGATTATTTTTTCGTTTTATAATGGAAAATTTTCAAATATAAAGACTAGAATAATGAACCTCTATATACCCATCACCTAGTTTTAATATTAGCATTGTGCCATTTTTGTTTCATCTATTTGTTTGTTACCAAAGTAGTCGAAAGGAAGTGAGTCATATTATTTTGACATTTTGATTATGTTTTTTTATCTGAAGTTTCACATGAATGTTTCCTTACTTTCTCAATGAAATCCCCAGACCTCCTTTTCTCCCTTTACCTCACATAAAATGTCCAACATTAGTTCCTATTCATCATCTAGTCCTAGTCTCATACTCTTTTTTCCCAATAATACTATCGTAGATTCAATTCTTTTCTCAAGACTGCCTCCTTCTTCTGAGAACCCCTTTTCTTCATTCCATCTAAATTGTTCTCTCGGGAGCTACAATGATATGATACAACTTCACACACCCATTTCTCCCTCCTCTCTCTACAGTTGACTGATCTAGAAGAAGGCTTGTGGCCCAAGGTGCGCCAATGAGTCCTTTCCCATTGGTCTTGGACTTAGGGCCCAGAGAGTTGAGATGGTTGCTCTGCAGGTAGCCAATGCTGTAAGCTGAAAAGTTCAGGAGCTATCAGTAGTCACACTTCTATTATACGAAGAAAGATATTGAGAGGGAAAAATGAGGCTGACAATCAGAACAGAGAAGACAAACAGAGCAAGCATCCTGTACTGTGATCATGAATTTAACTTTTTTTGGAATCTCAATATTACAATGTTTGTAGTGCATTTGTCTGACAAAGAACTTCTATCCAGAATGTTTAAAGAACTCTTACAACTCAAAAGTACGACAAGGCAATTCTTTAATTGGCAAAATATTTGAACAAATATTTCACAACAGAAAATCTGCAAATGACCCATAAGTGCAGGAAAAAAAGGCCCAACATCACTATTTCAACATGTAGAGATGAAAAGGATGACTAAATTACATCAGGAATGACAAAACCACAAAAAGATACCACTAGATGCACTAGATGCACTAGAATGGCTAAAATTTAAAAGACTGACAATACCAAGTGTTGGGAAAGATGTAGGTATTGCTAGTGGGAGTGCAAAGTGCTACCATGTGGTAGTTTCTTACCAAGTTAAACAAACACTTCTTATCAAGTTAAACAAACACTTAGCATATGTCCAGAGAAAATCCATTCCTATGTACTTCCCAAGAAAAATGGAAACATATGATCACATAGGTTTGTTCTTACAAGTGTTCATAGCAGCTTTATTCATACGAGTCCCAAACTAGAAAAAACCCATGCTAACTATCAATTTATTGTCTCTCAGGTTTGAATCCATCCTTCTTCACGCTGCTTTGTGATATTAGAGCAGGAACCTGTAAGCATTTGTCCTCTGCTAGCTGGCAGCCTTTGTCAAATTGAGGGCACTGGAGGGACTCTACAAGAAATATATCAGCAGGAAGGCACTTACCTTCTGGGTTCTGGTTCTTTTTCCATAGTTTTATTCAGAATGGGTGCTAACACTTGTAACACTCGCCTCTGAGTCACAGTTCTAGCCACAGTCTCAGATCGTGTTCTTCCCACTCTCAGACTGCTGTTACAGATCAGCTCCTGGCCACCCGCATCATCTCGTAACTGCAGCCCATCGAGGGTGCAGCTCCAGACCATGTCCTTGGGCAAGTTTCTTCACAACTGACAAGCAGGTTGTGCATTCCTATGATGGCCACACTCTTTTTGAAGAGGTCAGAATCAGGGAGTCCTGGGTGGTTCAATCGTTAAACGTCTGCCTTTGGCTCAGGTCATGATTCCAGGGTCCTGGGATCGAATCTTGCATCGGGCTCCTTGCCCAGCAGAGAGCCTACTTCTCCCTCTGCCCGCAGCTCCCCCTGCTTGTGCTCTCTCTCTCTCTAATAAATAAAATCTTTTTTTTTATAGATTTTATTTATTTATTTGAGAGAGAGAGTGAGAGAGAGAAAGAGCACAAGAGGGGGGAGCGGGAGAGGGAGAAGCAGACTCCCTGCTGAGCAGGGAGCCCGATGCGGGACTCGATCCCGGGACTCCAGGATCATGACCTGAGCTGAAGGCAGTCGCTTAACCAACTGAGCCACCCAGGCGCCCTCTAATAAATAAAATCTTAAAAAAAAAAAAGAGTTCAGAATCAAAGCCTTGTGGGGGGCAAGGCATCTTTTTCTAAGTCCTTGGTTCCTCCTGAGTCTGCTCCCCTTCACCCTGCTTACTACTTCTAGTTCCTCTTGTACCCCTTTAAGTCATTAACTACCTTTTACTAGTTAACAATTATATTAAATTCTCCTGTTCAGATGACTGGTTTCTGTCTTTCGACAGAGGTACAACCCAGATGGCCATCATCAGATGAATGGGTAAGTAGATTGGTATACTCATTCCATGAGCTACTACTCATTAGTAAAGAGAATGAACTACTGATCCATGCAACCAGGTGATGGCTGTCAGAAATTTGCTGAACAAGAGGCGCCACATGCAGAAGAGTCCATAGCATATTAGTGCATTTATATGAAGTTCTAAAATGGCAGAAAGCAGATCAGTGGCAGCCTGGGGCCAGGGGTTGGGTGGGATAGGGAACTGACCACAAAAGAGCACAAGAGAAAAAATCTTATATCTTGATTATGGTGATCATTTCACAGATATATACATTTGTCAAAACCCATTGAATTGTCCTCTCAAAATGGGTGAGTTTTAATATACCTTAATTATACTTCAATAAAATCTATTTAAAAAGGAAAAAAAAGTCAAAAGATATATGGTGATTTTTAATTGCATTCTATATTTCAAAACTTTATAGTTCCAAAGTTCCAATCATTTTAGTTGATTGACAAGAACTGATTTAAGTTCTTACAAAAGTCTTGTTCAACGTTCATGTTGAGCTGGCATTTTTTGAGGTAGTTAGGTGTGCTGGCGAAGGGGACAGCCTCCAGAGGCACACTCCCTGTGCTCAGATCTCACTTCTTCCTTCCTTACCTATAAGACAATTTGCTTAAGGTTACTAAGCTTTAATTTCCTTATTTGTACAATTGGGATCAAAACAGGATTGGTATGAAGTTCAAAGAAGATAATATGTATAGAGTGCTTAGCCTAGTGCCTGGTACACAGAAAACATAGAGTACATGAAGGTATTGTTTCTATGTGCCAGGCATTGAGCTAAATATTTTAACATATGATATCTCATTATTTGACTGTTAACAAAAGTTATGGCATCAGAAAACCAGTGCTTGGATATTATTGTAAATATTTGAAATTCTTTTCTTTCTTCCTTTCTTTTCTTTTCTTTCTTTCTTTCTTCTTTCTCTCCTTCCTTCCTTCCTTCTTTCTTTCTTCTTTCTTTCTTTCTTTCTTTCTTTCTTTCTTTCTTTCTTTCTTTCTTTCTTTCTTTCTTTCTTTCTTTCTTTCTTTCTTTCTTCCTTTCTTTCTCTTTTCTTTTAAAGAGGGGAAGGGGGGTGAGAGAGAGGGAGAGGAAGAGAGAGAATCCCAGGCAGGCTCCACACCCCCAGCATGGAGCCCGATACAGGGCTCCATCTCACAACCCTGAGATCATGATATGAACCGAAATTGAGAGCCGGACACCTAACCAACTGAACCACCCAGGCGCCCATAAATATTCGAAATTCCTTTTTTTAAAAGATTTATTTATTTATTTATTTGAGAGAGAGAGAAAGAGCACCTAGAGGGAGAGGGAGAAGCAGACTCTTAATGAAAATTCTAAGAGGTCCAGTGCTTCTTAGGTAGCATCCTATATATAGCAGAATATAGCAGGACATGACCAATTATAATCATGTGCAGCCAGCAGGGACATCAGACCCTAGCCCTGGCCCCACTCAATGATGTCCGATAAACAATGGAGGGTGATGGCATTGGGAAGACCCTGAGTCTGTGCTCAGATAATAGCATAAGTGGAGTTTGGCTGTCAAACTTGGCACACATCTCTTGGGCCACATCTCTAGATGGTGTCTAGACAGTAAACAAAAGGGGTCATAAGATTCAGTTGTTGAAAAGGGGGACAGAAGGGAGACTCCAATGCAGGTCATTCAGAAGTCTGGGCAAGCAGTGAACCTCAGGAGGTCACAGGAGTCACAGTCTCTGCAGTTGGACTAAGAAGCGAAGATTATATATGGGTTGAATTGTGTCTTCCCCAAAGATATGTCCAAGTCCTGATCCCTGTTACTTCTGAATGTAACTTTATTTGGGGATAGGGTCATTGCTGATATAATTAAGTTAGAGATCTCAAGATGAGGGCCTCTGGATTTAGGGGGGGGCCTAAATCTAATTCTGAGGTCCTTATAAGAGAAAGGGAGATTTGGGACACAGAGATACATAGAAGGGAAGGCCATGTGAAGACAGAGGCAGATTGGAGTGATGTTGCCACCAGCCAAGGATGCCGAGATTTGCCTGGAGACCCTGAAGCTAGGAGAGAGCCCTGGAATGGATTGTCCCTCACAGCCTCTAGAAGGATCCAACCCTGCCAGTACCTTAACTTTGACCTTCTGGCCCCCAGAACTGAGGATATCTATTTCTGTTCTTTTAGGCCCCCAAGTTTGTGGAAATTTGTTGCAGCAGCCCTAGGAAAATAACACAGAGGGGAATTGGCAAAGACCTGTCTGAGAAAGGAAATGGGGACTTAGGTTACCAAAGTTGGACCCAAGATACATCAGACTGGGGGCTCATCAAGGGAGAGTGACTTTGCATATAAGATAGGAGCCTAATCTCAATAACATAAGCACAATAACAAATTCTAAATAGAAAATGCAGGGACTAGGGGCGCCTGGGTGGCTCAGTCGGTTGGCATCTTCCTTTGGCTCAGGTCACGATCCCAGGGTCCTGGGATCGAGCCCTGCATTGGGCTCCCTGCTCCATGGGGAGTCTGCTTCTCCCTCTCCCTCTCCTGTTCCCCCTGCTTGTGCTCTCTCTCTCTCTCTCTCTCTCTGTCAAATAAATAAATAAAATCTTTTAAAAAAAGAAAATGCAGGGACTAGATTGGGTAGAAGGTCTAGATTTGAAGCAGAAAATGGGGCAAGGATAGGCCTGGAAAATCACATTCAAGTGTTTCCATCTGTGGGAAGGAAAAGCCCCCCCAAACACCAGAACCTGAAACAGTGCAGTATTGGGTTTTAAAAGGTCAATAAGCAACTTCATCTTTCTGCCCCAAGATCAGAACCAATTGAGAAGACACAGGACACCAAGAGGTGGAGAACAAAATACAGACTCTATTACCAATAATGCTGATTAGAAGATAGAAATTTATTTATTTTTTATTTTTTATTTTTATAGATTTTTTTATTTATTTGACAGCAAGAGAGACAGCAAGAGAGGGAACACAAGCAGGGGGAGTGGGAGAGGGAGAAGCAAGCTTCCCGCTGAGCAGGAAGCCCGATGTGGGACTCAATCCCAGGACCCTGGGATGGACTCCCCACTCAGCATGGATTCTGCTTCTTCCTCTCCCTCTGCTCCTTCCCTCCCCCTGCTCATGCTCTCTTTCTCTCTCTCAAATAATAAATAAAATCTTAAAAAAAAAATAAAAAGACTTGCCGTATTACTCCCTGTCCCTCCAACCTCCTCTTCCCTTAGGCCAGACCCTGGCGCAGCACACAGGAGGGGATATTTGAGCCTGCAGGGCATCTACATTTATCCTGGTATTGCTGTCCCATTTAAACTCCAGGCAGAAAGAAAATAGCTAAATCTCCAGTGTTTGCAACCTTTAATTAGATTAGCTCTATCCAGTGGAGAAGTGAGCATGAATGTCAGAATTTGGTGTCCACCAGTCAGGGGAGGACGAAGTAAGGGGTTACTTCTTTAGAAGTCCCTCTCTATGGAAACGTGAGGCCATAGGAAAGGAAGTTTCCTCTCTAAGAGGTGGTTGTTCAATCAGAAACTATTCCCCATCTCCCTCACTGTGTAGCATTCTTATTTGGGTGGGATTGGCCTTATTCTTAGCCCTAGGCTGAGGATTTGTGAACTTATGTCCCTTGTAAGAGTAATTGATTCAGAAATGGACAGTTAGGGCACCTGCGTGGCTCAGATGGTTAAGCGTCTGCCTTCAGCTCAGGTCATGATCCCAGAGTCCTGGGATCGAGTCCCGCATCGGGCTCTCTGCTCCTTGGGAGCCTGCTTCTCCCTCTGCCTCTCTCTCTCTCTCTCTGTCTGTCATGAATAAATAAATAAAATCTTAAAAAAAAAAAAAAAGAAATGGACAGTTATCCTAAGTTGGTCTAATTAGTGTGAGGTTCCGGACTTCTATTTGGTAGCTGGAGGAAGGAACACCCTCTTTTTGCCTTGGATGTAAATAAGGAAGCATTCAGTCCCTAGAATTGCCAGTAGCCCTGTAAGGAAAGCCAGGCCAAGGATGAAGCCAACATACAAAAAAAGGCAGAGCCAAGAGAAACTCTAGAAAGTAGAGTATATGGGGTGTCTGGGTGGCTCAGTCAGTTAAACGTCTGCCTTCAACTCAGGTCATAATCTCAGGGTCCTGGGATCGAGTCCCGCATCAGGCTCCCTGCTCAGCTGGGAGTCTGCTTCTCCTTCTGCCTCTCCCCCTTGCGCATGCTCTCTCTCTCTCAAATAAATAAATAAAATCATAAATAAACAAATAAATAAATAGACTATATCATGAACTCTGGATCAAATCACACAGGAAACCTGCCCAATATCTCTCATTTGTCAGTTAATATAAGCCAATACATTCATCCTATTGTTTCAGCCAGTAGGACTTGGTTCTTTTACTTGCAAGTAAAAGTATGCCGCCCCCCTCCAAATAAGGGGCTTGATCTCTAAGTTCCCTTTCATTTAAAAAAAATTATATCCTAGGGGCACCTGGGTGGCTCAGTCATTAAGCGTCTGCCTTCGACCCAGGTCATGATCCCAGGGTCCTGGGATCGAGCCCCGCATCAGGCTCCCCGCTCTGCGGGGAGCCTGCTTCTCCCTCGCCCACTCCCCCTGCTGTGTTCCCTCTCTCGCTGTGTCTCTCTCTGTCAAATAAATAAAATCTTTAAAAAAAAAAATTATATCCTAGGGCGCCTGGGTGGCTCAGTTGGTTAAGCGACTGCCTTTGGCTCAGGTCATGATCCTGGAGTCCCGGGATCGAGTCCCGCATCGGGCTCCCTGCTCAGCAGGGAGTCTGCTTCTCCCTCTGACCCTCCCCCCTCTCATGTGCTCTCTCTCTCTCACTCTCTCTCTCAAATAAATAAATAAAATCTTTAAAAAAAATCTTTAAAAAAAATTATATCCTAAATTTAATAGGAAAGAAATATATAATTCCATATTCTGGAAAAAAATCCCAGGGCCGGGGCGCCTGGGTGGCTCAGTCGTCAAGCGTCTGCCTTCGGCTCAGGTCATGATCCCAAGGTCCTGGGATCGAGCCCCCATCGGGCTCCCTGCTGGGCGGGGAGCCTGCTTCTCCCTCTCCCGCTCCCCCTGCTTGTGTTTCCTCTCTCTCTGTGTCTCTGTCAAATAAATAAATAAAATATTTTCAAAAAAAAAAAAAATCCCAGGGCCATCTCTTCTTAAGGAGGTGACAATGTTATGCCAAGAGAGCCTCAGGCAGCTAAGGCATGCTGTCCTCTAGAATCAAGGCCCATAGGATGAGTAAGGTATTTTAGCAGTCTTCTATAGAAAACATTTTCCTTGGTTGGCTAGGTCCCTTCTTGCCAAACCAAGGTTGAGAATACAAGAATAGCAATTAAAATGTGTACTTTCTATCAAAATTCAGAACACTCATATCCTTTGATTCATCATTTCTGCTTCTCAGAATCTCTCTTATAAAAACACATAAGCAAAGGATATATGTGCAGTGATGTTCCCTGAAACATTGTTCATGATATTAAAAAGGGGGAGACAATCTTATTTCTACCAGGAGGAAATGGTTGTATAAATTTTGGTATATCCATACAATGCAATGCTAAGAATGAGGTTGCACTGATAGGAAACAATTATCTAACATATAATTGAATGGAAAAATCAAGAAATAAAATATATGGTATGATCTTACTGTGTTCGAAATAAACTGGATACATGTTTGTGCTTAAAAAAAACATGAAGGGCTTCTATCTTTTATTTTTCACATTTTTATATTGTTAAAAATTTTTACAACAGGCATCTATTGCTTCTGTAATTCAAAATCTTTCTTTTTTTAAGTGTGTATATGTATCTTTCTGCGAGAAAAGATGATCAACATTGTGAATCATGGTTATGATTATGTAAATAAACTTGTAACTATTGTATTGACTTATTGAGACTAATTCAAATGACTATACATATATTCATAGATACATATATACACATGTATGCATGGTCATTAATTATTCAACAATTCTTATTGTGTGCTTACCATAAATCTGGCACTGTTCTAGGGATATGTCAATGAGTAAAAGTCTTATAGATATATTGTACTGCACATATACAGATCCAAAATAGTCTCAAGAATGTAAGTAAAATTTTTTTGAGAGAGAGAGTGTGAGAGCCTGCGGGAGCAAGTTGGGGGGGGCGGGCAGAGGGAGAAGGAGAGGGACAATCTTAAGCAGGTTCCAGGCCCAGTTTGGAGCCCAGTGTGGGGCTCCATCTCACAACCCTGAGATCATGACCTGAGCCAAAATCAAGAGTCAGATGCTAAGAATGTAAGTGAATATTGAAATGAAGCAAAATATATATGTTTATTTATGTATAATTTTTAAGCATCAAAAACATTTAATTTGGTTAATCAGTGATGAACTTGACTTCATGTTATAAATTGGTAACCTTTCCCAATTTCATCTATAAACTTCATAGTTGAAAGCACTGAACTGGATAGCCGAATAAGTATATTTTGGAAGCAACATCTTTAGACCCTTACCACGTGCCAGAATTTCAACTTGAGTTCTCAGTTCCAGACTTGACATACAATTTCTTTTTTTTTTTTTTTTAAGTAGGCTCCATGCCCAGCATGGAGCCCAACTTAGGGCCTGAACTCACAACCCTGAGATCGAGACCTGAGCTGAGATTAAGAGTCGGATGCTTAACTGACTGAGCCACCCAGGTGCCCCGAGTATTGCAATATTAATTAATTCAGATATATAAATCTTTTCTTTTCAACTTGTGTAGCTGAGAGCTTCTGGAGGTCAGGAACTGTTTTCTCTTTCCTCACAATCATACATCACAGTTTATTCTTTCAGAAATTTGATTGACTAAATGCATCCCTCAGCTTCCTCAACAAAGAACGTACATTTAAACTAAAAATAGAAGGCAGATCCTCTGTGCTTTTCAGTCATAATCAATATGACTATTCATGAGGTAATTATTTTAAGCTTAGCAATTTAGATATAATCCCATCATTGAATTAGGCTTTAGATCATAGAGAGAAATTTCAGGATGTTTATTCACCTTAGCTCGCTTCTAAGCAACTGTTATCCTTCAAACTTATAGCCCCCCCCGATAGGCATCATTTCTAGGGAGCAATTTTAGCTTACATAATAGTTTTTTGGAATATACTGTGGAAAGTACCTATCCTGTTTTAGGAAAACTATGGACTCTCTCTTTCTCTCTCTCTCTCTCTTTTAAAGAATTCTTCTCCTATGACGATTTCCTTGAACTGCAGACTCAAACAATAATTAAAGGTAGCAAGAAAGATGCCAGGAGAAAAGCCAATTTAATTGTACTAGCCTGAATAATTGTTTCTGACTTCCAGCTTGCCCATTGTGATTTTTTTTTTTTGCAGAAAAAAAATTAATATCAGACTCCAACAATCTTCAAACAAGTAAAAATTATAATCTGGTGGGTGTCTATTTAAAGTAACAGAATCCAAGGCAACACAAGAGGCTTAATTTTAGACATGCATGTTATTAACTAAGAGTAGGAAAGAACATTATCTAGTAGTGGAGAGCCTGGAGCTTGAAACCACCTTTTAAAATTTATACTCTCATTTCTTCAAGGTTTGAGTCGGATTAAATAACTTCAACTCCTGGTATTTAGCCGCTCTACCCTTAAATTGGTTAAGTTTGCTTACCCCTTTATCACTACACAAAATTGTTGACTATGAAGATTATCAGAACACAAACTCTTTGTCTTAGTTCAGGCTGCTATGACAAATTACCATAGACTGGGTGGCTTACACAATAGAAATTTATTTCTCACAGTTCTGAAGTCTAGGAAGCCTAAGATTAAGGTGCCAGCAGATTGGTGTCTGGAAAGAGCCCTCTTCCTGGCTTGCAGGCAGCCATCTTTGTACTATGTCCTCAAAAGTGGGTGGAGAAGCAGTGAAAAGGGTTCAGAATATCTTATTTAGTGATTGATATATGTGTATATTAAATAGTTTATAGCTAGAAATGTTAAAATATCATGGAGTGACCTTTCCCACGTTGTTGGGTAAAAAGTGAGTTTTGGAGACTCCTCCAAGGCAAAAATATGGTTGGATTATAATAAAGAACTAAGTCAATGACAAATGAAAAATTCTAACCTAAAACAAAAAATTACTGAAAAATGGAAAGCTTGCTAAGTTAACATCTGAATTTAGACACTAAAATGTTTGTCTTGTCTAGTGATGTATTTTAAAATGTTATCACTGGCTACAGGCAGGCAGTAGCTACCCAAAAGTAGCAATTAATGTGACAGCAGTTGAATGTTAAGACCAAATTAGGGGGAGTTATTTACTCTCATTGCTATGATTGGAAGTGTATAGGAGGTCCCCAGAAGCTACTCTAAAGGAGGTTATGGATAAATACACACTACTTTTTATGTTCATCTTGAAATGTACAATTGCACAAAATCCGTTCAAGGAAAAAAACCTAAAGTGAGTAAAATATAGAACAATTCACAGACTTGGATCCTGTGTGTTCTTTTTTGAATAGCAGCCACAGCCTCCAAACATTGGATAAATATTGAACTCTTGTCTTAAACTTTTTGTTATGGAAATTTTCAAACATACACAGAGTAGAAAGAATAATGAGCCCTCACGTATCTATTACCTCATGTATCTATTACCTCATGTATCTATTACCTCATGTATCTATTACTATTCAACATTTACCAACATATGACCAGTCTTATTTATAACCCTGCTGTCCCCTGACCCCAACCACAATAGATTGTTTAAAATCAACTGTCAGACCTGGAGGTAATGTAACATTGTGTGCCAACTGTATTTCAATTAAAAAAAAAAAACCCTCTGGGGGTGGGGGGATGGGGTAACTGGGTGACGCGGGTATTAAAGAGGGCACATGATGTAATGAGCACTGGGTGTTATATACAACTGATGAATCACTGAACTCTACCTCTGAAACTAATAATATACTATATGTTAATTAATTGAATTTAAATAAAAAATAAATTTAAAAAACCCCTCAACAATTAAATGAAATAAACTGTCAGATATCATATTATTTCACCAGAAGATACTGTAGTATATATAAGAGATTAAGACTTTTTAAAAGCATAATCATAATGCCATTTTCAAACTTAAAGAAATGAACACCTTCATATAAATCATATACAGTCAGTAATATTAAAAGTCTTGCTTACAGCCATCTAATTTAGATAATATTTAGTAGTAATACAACATTTTTTCAGATTGAACTTTACAGGAATCTGAATTTTTGAGTTTAAGTATTTCCATGCAATACTTGCACTGTTTTGTTGTGTTGAAATTACGTTAAAATGAATATATCTTACAAATCACATTCCCGGGGCGCCTGGGTGGCAAAGTCGTTAACCGTCTGCCTTAGGCTCAGGTCATGATCCCGGGGTCCTGGGATCGAGCCCTGCATCAGGCTCCCTGCTCGGTGGGGAGCCTGCTTCTCCCTCTCCTTCTACTCCTGCTTTTGCTTTCTCTCACTCTCTCCCCTGCTGTCAAATAAATAAATAAAATCTTTTTTAAAAATGTACATACCTTAAATAAAAAATACTTTATTGCTAAAACAAAATGCTAACCATCACTGAGCATTCAGCTAATCATAATCACTTATCACAGACCACCATAACAAATATAATAATAATGAAAAAGTTTGAAACATTGTGAGAATTACCAAAATGTGACACAGAGAGACAACATGAGCAAATGCTATTGGAAAAATGGCACTAATAGATGCTCAACTCAGAGTTGAGGCAACCCTTCCATTTATAAAAAATGGAGTATCTGCAAAGCACAATAATGCAAAGTGCAATAAAATGAAGTATGCCTGTACAAGAATAACATGAAAAGCACATGTTCCTCTTCTTCTTGTAATACAGTTAAATAAAGTATACAAATTATTGCAGGCTGGATTATAATTGTGAAATACTGGAAGAAACTTTTTTTTTTAAAAGATTTTATTTATTTATTTGAGACAGAGAGAATGAGAGAGACAGAGAGCACATGAGAGGGGGGAGGGTCAGAGGGAGAAGCAGGCTCCCTGCCGAGCAGGCAGCCCGATGCGGGACTCCATCCAGGGACTCCAGGATCATGACCTGAGCCGAAGGCAGTCGCTTAACCAACTGAGCCACCCAGGCGCCCTATTGGAAGAAACTTAAGTGCCCATACATAGGAGAGTGGTTGAATCAGCTATGGCACATCCACACAATGGAGGACTAGGCAACTGTACAAAAGAATGAGGAAGAACTCTATAAACCAATATAGAGAAATTTCCAAAACATGTAGTTAAGTGACAAAAAGTCCAAAAGAACATCTATAGTATACAACCCTTAATGTGAGAAAGAAGGGTATATGTAAGAAAACACACTCATATCTGCTCCTTGGGGAAAAAAAATACAAGAAGGATAACAAGAATCTAAACAGACTGGTTACAGGGGACAAATGGGGAAGAAGTGGAAATAAGTGAGGAGAATGAGATCATGGTAGCAGGATGAGGAGGAAATAAAACAGCTGGGAGCATGATGCTGGAGCCAGATGCCTAATCTTGGGCTCCAGCACTTATAATACGACGCATCAGTCTGGAACAGAGCCTGACACAAAGCAAATGCTAAACGAATGCCACTTATTACTAAATTTAGCCTTAAGTGTTTTACAGTTCTTGTCAACTATTGTGACTAGACTATTTGCCCATTTTAATCTATAGATGCTTATTTCTAGAATTGTGAAAACATTGATTTTATACCTTTTGTATGTTTATCTTGAATGCAGCTACCATATTAATATTTTCATTGATTCTAGTGGGTTTTTTGTTTGTTTGCTTTTTACTAGAGTCCTTAGGATTTCCAGGCATAAATCTGAAAATCAGCCCAAAGGAATAATTTTATCTTTTCTTTTCCAGGGTATATGCCAGCTTTTTTTCACTTTTAAAAAATCTTACAGAATTTATTAGAAGATTTAAGATACTAAAAATTATAGTGATAGATGGCATCCCTATCTAGTTCCAAATTTTAATATTTCACCATTTAAAATAGGAAAAAGACGGAAATAATTTAAAGGAAAAGATCAATCAATTCCATTACATTACAATTTAAATACTCTGTTCATCAAAAGACCCCATAAAGAAAATGAAAACTACAAACTGGAAGAAGATACTTGGTACACATAGATAATCCTGACAAAGATTAGGAGGATTAGAACCCAGAAAATGTAAGTAACTTTTACAAATTAGTAAGAAACACCAAACAACTCACGAGAAAAATGGGGGAAAAGTGTTGGGGCAGGTTTTGACTTCAAGGGACAATTAATTGTGCAGAAGTGGCTAGGAGATATATGGGGAAAGCCAGTGAAAGATAAGGGTTATCTTATTTTAGTACGGTTTGTTTATGTAACCTCATCTTGGTGCCGGCTCTCCATCTCCATTGATAGGAGTTCCTTTCCTCTTCCTGGCACCAGAGAAGGGGGACACTTTCACAAATAGAAATTTATGCCATGCTTTTAGGCAGTAAAGGGAAGGGCAGAGAACTGTTCCCACATCTGTTGATTTTCAATTGCCTTTAGCCCAAAATATCTCTTATGCCAAAGTGGCATATTTGGGGGTAGCATATCCTGAACATCTTTGAAGGCATATACAAACATGTCAGGAATTAACAGCCAATGAGAAAATAAAAATAATCACAATCTCACTAGTAATCTGAGCAAGGTAAATTAAAGCCATAATGTGATATAATTTTGTACCCACAATATTGCCAGATAAAAAAAAAAGAAAGTAAGTGTTGCTGAGGATGTGGAGCAATAGGCAATCTTATACACTGCTGATGGGAGTCTGAATTGGTGTGTTCACTTTGGAAATCAATTAGGCATTTCTGGAAAAGCTGCAATGGATGTGCCCTATGACTCAGCAATTCTACTTCCTGGTCATGTTCCCTGCAGAAACTCTTGCATGTGGGCGCAAGAAGGCTATAAGAATGCTCATAGCTGGATTGCTTGTAATGGTAAAACACTGGAAACTGCCCATATGTCCTCAAATAGAATGAAAAATAAAGTATGATATGATAATATAATAAAATACTAACATTATTGAAAATAAACTACAGCTACATGAGTTAAAACAATCTATACATTTCATAGACACAATGTTAAGTGAAAAAAACAAGCTGCCAAGAAATATAATATAGTACTGATTCCACTTATAGTAAGTTAAAATGCAAAAATAAAACTGTATGTTTTAAGGATACATGCATATTTGGTTGACTATGAAGAAAATCAAGAGAATGAGGAAAACCAAAATCAGGATGGAAATACTTTTAGGCAAAATATGACGTGATCAGGAGGAAGCCCACTCTGTATTTCTTAACACTGAGTACTTTTTAAAATGGGTGGTGAGTGCACTGGTGTTCATTTGACTGTTAATTCTCTATAATATTGGATCTTAAACTCAGCTGCACACTGGGATGACCAATAGAGCTTTTAAAAGACACTAATACCAGGGTGCGTGGGTGGCTCAGTCAGTTAAGTGTCCGACTTTTTTTTTTTTTTTTAAGATTTTAAAATTTATTTTAGAGAGAGAGAGCATGGTGTGGGGGAGGAGCAGAGGGAGAGAGAGAATCTCAAGCAGACTCCCCACTGGGTGGGGACCCCATTGCAGGGCTCAATCTCACAATCTTGAGATCATGACCTGAGCTCAAATCAAGAATTGGGGGCGCCTGGGTGGCTCAGTCGTTAAGCAACTGCCTTCGGCTCGGGTCATGGTCCCGGGGTCCTGGGATTGAGCCCCGCATCGGGCTCCCTGCTCCGCGGGAAGCCTGCTTCTCCCTCTCCCGCTCCCCCTGCTTGTGTTCCCTCTCTCGCTGTGCCTCTCTTCAAATAAATAAATAAAATCTTTAAAAAACAAACAAACAAATCACATTCCCATATTTGATAGGTTGGTTGGTTGATTAATTTTATCCAAGGACTAGAAATGGAGCAAGTAGACTATTATTATTTTTTTAAAGATTTTATTTATTGGGTGCCTGGGTGGCTCAGTCCTTGGGCGTCTGCCTTCGGCTCGGGTCGTGATCCACGATCCTGGGATCGAGCCCCACATCGGGCTCCCTGCTCCGCGGGAAGCCTGCTTCTCGCTCTCCCACTCCCCCTGCTTGTGTTCCTGCTCTCGCTATCTCTCTCTCTGTCAAATAAATAAATAAAATCTTAAAAAAAAAAAGATTTTATTTATTTATTTGACAGAGAGAAAGCACAAGCAGGGGGAGCAGTTGAGGGAGAGGGAGAGGAAGGCTCCCTGCTGAGCAGGGAGCCCAACAAAGGGCTCAATCCCAGGACCCCGGGATTATGACCTGAGCTGAAGGCAGATGCTTAACCGACTAAGCCACCCAGACATCCTCTTTCATGCCATGGCTGACTTTCAGCTTGTTTAAACTGCTAAATTGCACTAAGTCTTACAATACTAAAATTCTTCTGAAAAAGTGGGTGCCACTACCTACTTTCACCCTCCTTCTTTCTCCCATTGAACCCCTGGCTTCTCCGGCTCGGAGCTAGAGCAGGCCTGGGTTCTGGTGAGCAACTCCAGCTGTCCATCTTTGGTGCCCATTGGGTCCCCTCCACCCTGGTTTGCCAGCTTTCCATCTCACAGATAAACCTTCTGTTTCAGGGGCGCCTGGGTGGCTCAGTTGGTTAAGCGACTGCCTTCGGCTCAGGTCATGATCCTGGGCCCCGGGATCGAGTCCCGCATCGGGCTCCCTGCTCAGCAGGGAGTCTGCTTCTCCCTCTCCCGCTCCCCCCTCTTGTGCTCTTTCTCTCTCTCACTCTCTCTCTCAAATAAATAAATAAAATCTTTAAAAAAAAACCAAAAAACAAACCTTCTGTTTCAACCTTCAGGGTATCAAACTGGTTATTACATATCTGAAGTATCACTTTTATCTAAATCCCTTCGTTATTTTCTCGTTTGGGAGTTTAGATGAGTTTAATTAGGGCAACTGAAATGGGTGTGGATTTCGGATCAGACCTGGTTCAGATAGGAATCCATCACTTGTTCTAGGCATACTCTGAGTCACAATGTTTGTATCTATAAAATGGAGATAATAATAATATCTAACTCATCAGAGTGGTGGTAGGATTAAGTAAGATCATCCTTCAATATCCAAACATCTAAATTTCCAATACACAATTTTATTTCTCTACCAAACCTCCTCCTCATACAGTTTGTCCCATTTCAGCCCATGGCACCACCATCCACATTTGCTTAGGCCCCAGACCAGAAGTCGTTTTCCATTCTTTTCTTTCCCTCACCACTAACATCCTCCTGGTAATGGGGTCTACCTTCAAATACATCTTAAATCCGGCCACTTTGTATGACCTACATTGCTATCATCCTAGCTTTAGTAATCCTCAAACTTTTCTGTTTCAGAATCCCTTTCCATTCTTGGACTCCAAAAACCTTTGTTTATGTGGGTTATATTAATACTTGTCATCATTATTAGAACTCAGGGCTGCAACAAATGTAAAATATGTATTCATTTAAAAATACCAAGTCCATACCATATTAACATAAAATATGTATACATATGTATGTGTATGTGTATGTATATATATATATAATTAAAGTATCCACACTTTCCTTTTTTTTTTTAAAGAGTTTATTTATTGGGGCGCCTGGGTGGCTCAGTTGGTTGGGCGACTGCCTTCGGCTCGGGTCGTGATCCTGGAGTCCCAGGATCGAGTCCCGCGTCGGGCTCCCTGCTCGGCGGGGAGTCTGCTTCTCCCTCTGACCCTCCTCCCTCTCATTCTCTCTCTCTCAAATAAATAGATAAAATCTTAAAAAAAAAAAAGAGTTTATTTATTTGAGAGAGAGAATGAGAGCGAGCATTAGAGGGGGGAGGGTCAGAGGGAGAAGCAGACTCCCCGCTGAGCAGGGAACCCCATGTGGGACTCGATCCCAGGACCCCAGAATCATGACCTGAGCCGAAGGCAGTTGCTTAACCAACTGAGCCACCCAGGTGCCCAAAGTATCCATACTTTCCAAAAAAAAAATTTAGTGAGAAGAATGGCATTGCTTTAGGTTTTTTGCCAATCTCTTTAATGTCTGGCTTAAAAAAAAAAAGTGTGGATTTTCATATCTACTTCTGCGTTCAATAACTTCTGCTTCAATGTATCACATGTTAGGTAGCCTCTAGAAAACTCTACACTCATGAAAGAATGAGAATAGGAAAGGCAAATAATGTCTTAGTGTTACTATGAAAATAGTTTTGACTTGCAGACCCACTAGTACATCTTAGGGATTCCTAGACGTCCTCAGGCCACACTTCTTTTTTTTTTTTTTAAATATATATATATATTTTTAAAGATTTTATTTATTTATATGAGAGAGAGCAAGCACATGAGAGGGGGGAGGGTCAGAGGGAGAAGCAGACTCCCCGCTGAGCAGGGAGCCCGATGCGGGACTCGATCCCGGGACTCCAGGATCATGACCTGAGCCGAAGGCAGTCGCTTAACCAACCGAGCCACCCAGGCACCCAGGCCACACTTCTTAATGTTCTTTTTAACTTGAGATAAAAGTTACCTACCATAAACTTCACCCTCATAAGCTATACAGTTTAATGGTTTTCAGGATATTCACAAAGTTGTGCAACAATCACTATTAGCTAATTCCAGAACATTTTCATCATCCATTCGCAGGCATCACCCACCATCCCCCCCCCATACCATCCCCTGGCATCACCTGGTAACCACTAATCTTCTTTCTTTTTCTATGAATCTGCTAATTCTAGACACTTTGTAAAAGTTGACTCCATACAATATGTGATCTTTTCTTTCTGGCTTCTTTTACTTAGCATAATATTTTCAAAGCTCGTTCATGTTGTAGCATGTATCATGCTTCATTTCTTTTTGAAGCTGAATAATATTCCATTCCACAGATATATCACATTTTAATTATTCATCCGTTGATGGACATTTGGTTTGCTTCTGCTTTTTGGCTATCATCAGTAATCTTGCTATGAACATTATGTACAATTATTTGCGTGGACAGGTTTTCAATTCTCTAGCAGAGCTGCTAGGTCATATGGTGACTCGACACGGAACTTTTTGAGGAACTTCCAGAATGAAGAGAGCACATTTTGAGAACCACTTCCCTAGGCTAAGCCACTCTCACTTACTGTCTGGACTAGTGCAAGACTTGCCTAACTGATTTCCCTGGTCCAACCCTGGTGCCCTTGGCATTTTTATTCCACACGACTGACACTGCTATTTTTCTAAGAATTCACATTAGAGCACATCACCCTACCGTGTTAAAGCCTCCAATGGCCTTCCATCACACGTAGAATAAAATCCGAACCCCACCAGGGTTCGGACATGATCTCGTCCCTCCTTACCTCTTTGACTACATCCCCTTATCACTCTACCCACACTCACTGTGGGCCAGCCCGGGGACTTCTGCTTTTCAAACATGCCAAGCCCCTCCCACCTCAGTGCCTTTTAATTTATCCCCTTCATCAGGAATTTGCTTCCTACTAATCTTTGTGCCCTTGGTCCTTCTAATTTACATTCAGATCTCTACTTAAAAGTAACCTCCTCAGAAGAGCCTTCCTTGGCCTCCCCATCTAAAATAACCTCTCTCACCAATCACTCTCTCTCCCTTTATCTGACTCTATTTTATTGAGTACTTGCTTTATTTACTTACCTGCTTAACTGTTAATTTGGGCCATTATATCCAGTTCCCAGAGATTCAATAAATATTTTGGTATGAGTGCAATAAAAGGCAAAGGTGCCGGGTGATCACTGCATTACAAACTATCCCCAAACGTAGTGATTTAAAACAACTGTTTATTTAGGCTAGGCTCAGCTGGGTGATTTTTCTGTCCATCTTGCCAGTTGTCCCTTGTGTAGCTGCCACAGATTGACTGGAGGCTGGCCTCAGTGGGACCTCCCCCTCCCTCACCACACGGCTTCTGCATAAGATCTCTACAGCAAGGTCGTTGTATTTCTTACATAGCAGTACAGGGTTCCCAAGAGGGAAAAAAAGGTGGAAGCTGTTGTCCTTTCAAGACTTAAGCCTGAAACTAGCAAAGCATCCCTTCTGCCATAGTCTGTTGGTTAATAGAGTCAACAAGGCCAGCCCAGATTCAAGGGACTACACAGGGACATGAACACCAGGAGTGTTTCATGGGGATGGTTAGGCAGGGGGCGTAACCAATGAAATCAGCAAGCACGCCATGCAAAGGCTTGGTATATTTTACTCATTGTTATTAAAACTTTCTGGTAGCTGGAGAAGGAAATTCCTTAAAGAGTTGGCTGTATTGCACATTAGAGCCTCTTTCCTAAAGCAAAGCTGTATGAACAAGAATAAGAGAAAGCTTATTAATTATTTTGAGTATAGGAGTCTTTGCTGCAACTTGATCAGAAAGCATACGCCTGGAGATGGACATGTTTTATTATAGACTCTCTGTAGCTATATTTGTTAAAATGGAATTCTAATGGAAACTTTACCCAGGCAGCATAGTATAATAAAGTACAGGACTCTGGAGGCTGACAGCCCTGGTTTGAGTCCTGGCTAGATAGCTTACTAGCTGGTGATCTTGCATGAGTGGCTTAACCTCTTCATACTTCAGTCTCCTCATCTGTAAAATGAGAAGGGCAATAATGGTAACTACATTACAGGTTATTGAGAATTAAGTTGGTTAGTATCTGTAAAGTACAGGATAATGCCACGCAGTGACTGGTATGTAAACATTTGTTAAATGAAACACAAATTTCAGGAAAAAAAAACTGAAATGTTAATTCTAACAACATCAGTAATTACATTTATCAAACAGCAGATAACTCTTTTTTTTAATTTTAAAATTGCCAAAAGTCAATTGAACTAAATAAAAATAATTTACCAGGATGTAATCTAAACCCGTCTCTCCTCCAAATTTTGTCCAATCATTAACTATATAAACACAACTAGTGGTCATGCCAACTAATCAGATAGGGTTTTTTAAAATTTGTTTTTGCAGTTACTTAATCCGACTTAAGACTTTGCCCCTTACTGCATTTTCTTTCACATTCCCTAATAACTCCCTTTAAAAGCCTTCAAAAAAAGACACAATATTGACTGGCAAGTTAAAGTAATATTAGAAAGCAATGCTTGTTCACTTGTTCAAAGGTCGGGTTTGATTGTGCAGGGTTGGAGGTCACTCACAGCTATGAGTGTCATAATCCCCAGAGGGCTGGTCCCTGGGCTCTGAGACCCAGGTTAATTCAGAGTCACTCCAGAAAGTTTGCTTACAGCTTCATTAGCATAGACTATTCCAGACTCCACAGACTATTCCTCTACAAAACTTGGAGTCCCCAGGCAAACAAAAGCATAAAAAGCGGGACTAAAGTTAATCTAGTTCTCACCAGAGCATTCTAGGGTAAATTTGCAGGCCAAATTGCCACTGATGATTTTAGAAAGCCTGGGTAAGATGGATTCCTTATGAAAAAAATGAAAACAACACCTTATGTTTATGTGTCATAGTAGCTTTTTAAAATGTTTTCAGTCTTTTTAAAAAAAAAATTATTTATTTGAGAGAGAGAGAGCAAGGGGTGGGGCAGAGGGAGAGGGAGAATCTCAAGCAGACTCCACTCTGAGCACAGAGCCTGACCCCAGGCTCGATCTCACCACCCTGAGATCACGACCTGAGTCAAAATCAAGAGTCGGACACTCAACTGACCGAGCCACCCAGGTGCCCCTAAGATGTTTTCAGTCCTACATCATAAACAGCTTCAGGAACAAAGCAAGATTAATATAATAATTATTGCTTCCATGACAATCAGCATGCCAAAAATGAGGGATCAGTGCAGAAGATTAATTATAAATAAGAATATGTGTGGATCCCCTGGCCTGGCGGTTTGTCAAATCTGAATGAATTATAGGGAGTCAGTGGGTTCCCTTTGTCTTCTCTGCACCTCTTCAACATATGTACCTGCCAAATATTGAGCACTGACAATTAAAGCTTTCATTCTCTTTTCTTCTAATTTCATTTTTTTTTATGATGCTATAACAATAAAGGGGAAAACGGAAGGCATGTGTAATCTTACCACCTCAATGCAATTATCTTCATTTCTACATATTTTCTTCTAGACTCTGTCCAGATGCATGCAGGTTTTTATATAATTAGCATCACAGTGCACATGCTTTTCAATTTTACCTTTTCTCCTTTTATAGCAAAGTTTTGTTCATGTTGTTCAGGGGCTCCTGGGTGGCTCAGTTGGTTAAGCGTCTGCCTTTGGCTCATTCAGCTCAGGTCATGATCCCAGGGTCCTGGGATTGAGCCCAAAGTCGGTCTCTCTGCTCAGTGGGGAGCCTGCTTCTCCCTCTGCCTGCAGCTCCCCCGGCTTGTGCTCTCTCTCTCTGTCAAATAAATAAATAAAATCTTAAACAAACAAACAATGGGGCACCTGGGTGGCTCAGTCATTTAAGCGACTGCCTTCGGCTCAGGTCCTGATCCTGGAGTCCCGGGATCGAGTCCTGCATTAGGCTCCCTGCTCAGCAGGGAGTCTCCTTCTCCCTGTGACCCTCCCCCATCTCGTGCCCTCTCTTTCAAGTAAATAAATAAAATCTTTAAAAACAAACAAACAACATTTGTTCGTGTTGTTTCATAATCCTCTTAATTATTATGACTTCATATTCCTATCAGTTGGTGTGAGATAACTAGCCATTTGTCTGTTAGTAGACATGTAGGTTGTTTCCATTTTTTCTTCTTCTTTGGCTACAAAAGTTGTAAGGAACATCTCTGCTTTTATACCTTCTTTGGCATAATTTCCACGTGATTAATTCCTAAGATTATGAGTTGTGGCAGATTGTATGTTCTAAAGATGGCCACAGCAATACCTCCCAACCCCACTGCTCTTCTGCAATGTGACCTTGACACTCCCCCTTGAACATGGGTGAGCTGTGTGACTGTTTTGACCTACAGAATGTGGCAAGTGACACAACACCTGTTTCAAGTGTAGCCCTTAATTGGCCTGATAACATCTGTTTCCTGCTTTTAGAAAGTGCAGCTATCCTGCGATGACCATGATGTGAGAGGCCCAAGCCACATGAAGCAGCCCTGGGGTCTGAGATGCCAGGTGGACAACAAGAAAGGCAAGGCAGCAGTGGGACATCAGACATGTGAACAAAGACACCACCTTGGAAATGCAACCCCACATGCAGCCAGGCAGAGCCCTGCCAACAGAACTGCATGCAAAATAAATGGTTGTATTAAGCCACTAAGTTTTGTGCTGGCTACCTAGTCATAGGTATTTGAAACATGAGTGTAGGGGCCAAGGGCAGGCTGTCCTAAGATGGACCACTTCGGTGTGATTATTTTGAGTTAAAAAGCAATCAAAACCCAGCCGATTTGGGAAAAGCTCTTTACCTAAAAAGAATTTAGATAGGCAACCTGCTCTAGGAAGAGAGCTATCACCATAGATAACTACATTTTGAAAGGAACTAGGTATGGTAGACAAGGAGGAACTTAGCAAGGCCGGTTTGATCAAAGTCCCCTATATCCCATTGTGTCTGTTGGGCCCAGTAAATATTTGTTTCCCAAACATTTACTCTGTTTCAACTTCCTGTGAATTGTATTCCTTTCCTTTGAAGTCCCAGACCCCTGCCCACTTGTCCTTAGCTCAGAATGACATGCATACCTCATTTTGCCTGTCTTCTGGGTGGATTCCTCCTACACATGAAATTAAATTTGATTTTTCCTATTATTCTGTCTCATGTCAATTTTTAAAAAGATTTTATTTATTAGAGAGAGAACACGTGTGCATGAGCAGGGGTAGCTGTGGAGCGAGGTGAAGAAGCAGGCTCTCCATGGAGCAGGGAGCGCAATGCAGGGCTTGATCCCAGGACCCTGGGATCATGACCTGAGCTGAAGGCAGTCGCTTAACCGACTGAGCCACCCAGGTGCCCCTGTCTCATATCAATTTAATTCTTAGCCCAGCTACAAGGATCTTGAAGGGCAGAGGAAATTCTTCCTCTCTGACATGGCTCAAAAGATTTAAAAAATTTTCCCCAAATGCTGGCAAAAGCATTTCTAGCAGGACTGAACCAGTTTGTACAATTTGCAGTGCCTTAAAAAGTCTATACTTTTCAAGGTGCAAGCCTTAGAAGGATTTTGTTGTCTGTACTGTTTCTGAATTACTTCATTTAAGAGAGAGCAATAGCATCCAACTCTTTGGAGGGGATTTTAATTTTGCTTCTGTTCTGTTCTCACTTTGGAAGTCCTCTGATTTTTCTCATCCTCATCATCTCTACTTTATGTCCTTCTTCCTTCTTGCCCACGGCCCCCCCGCCCCGCAATTTTAAGTTCTGCTCATCCTGAGACAAAAATAATACCTGTCATTCACCTACTTTGAACTAAAACATATGAAGCAACTTGAAATTCCTTCAAAAAAGGAACCAAGAAGGGCTGAAGTGTGTGTGGCTACCTGTCCCGTACATTAAAGATAAACATATGCTTGATTCATAAATTCATTCCAAAACCTTCTGGAGCACCTACTATGTGTTAAGCATATTGATTCTCTCGGGTAGGACTCTGAGTATCTAGTGGTAGAAACTAATTCAAATCAGATTAAGGGGAAAGGGAATTTACTGGCCCGTGGAATTGAGGATGGGTTTCAGGTGAAGCCGCCGCTGGGCTCAAACAATATGAAGGAGGAACAGATTTCTCCGTTTCTTGGCTGACTCTGCTCCCCTCGGCGTGCTGGTTCTCTTCTCAGGCTCTGAGTAGTTGGTGCAAGCAGCAGGCCCGGGCTCACAGCCTCTAGGGTTCCAGGTCAATGAGAGAGAGAGTCTTCCACGGAGCTGGGCACAAGCCCCGGCATTCACGGATTGTAACACCTCGGCTCTCGCGCCCCTTTCTGAACCAGTCCCAATGGCCTGGGGCGGGGAGGGAGGGAGGATGCGCCGATTGGCGGAGGCTGGGCCACGTGTTCCATCCTGGCACCGAGTCAGCCTCTTCCAGAGCCTGGGCCCTGAGAGCCGGGGAGCGGGGAGTAGGAGGACGCTGTCCCAGATGCAGCTGCGAACAACACATCTGGCAGCCTCTTACTCCCATGCAGGAATTATCTGCAGCCCGTACGGTGTCACGGAGAGTTGTAGTTCGCAACCTTGTTTGACCAAATACCGGGCCCACCCCTCCCCTCTCTTTCATCAGTGCCCCTCTCTAAGTGTGTTATCTCTACACCCGCTGTTCACTCCGCCTCCGCCTTGTTTCAGTGCACTGGATGCAAGGATATTGCTAAACGTTTAGTCACTGCTCCTTGGAGGTGCCACAAAATACCCCTCTTAGGAGAAGCAGCCTCCGGGGAAGGAAGGAAGCCAGCAGATGAAAGGCTACGTCTTTCCTTCTGCTCCTGGGAAAATGCGTAATTAGAATTTTCCAAGATGTAAAGAAAAAGGGTGGAACTAGTTTTCCGAATGTGGAGTGACAAGTATTTTACAAAAGGACGCAGTTGGCTTAGACACCTCCCTGGAGTAAGTTCCTCCTCAGTATAGGAGTATATGATTCACTGCTCTTCTTCCAGAACAGGCAGTTTTGGGTGCTGTTTTTAAGAAGGGGGGGAGGGCATTGGCGCCTGAAGCGGCCGGTGGGGAGGAGGGAGTCTCTTCCAGAGAGGGAAGGGGCAGTAAGGGAAGGGTGAGTGGAGACAGAAAGGCACACTTCACCCAAGTTCCAGTTGTCATGCTGCTCCTCACTGCTCATTGTGAGCATTTCCACAAACCCTCAGAATTCGTCCCAATCCTCGGCTGGTGCTTGACAGCTTTATTCCCTTGGCTCTTGAAAGGGAAAGTAAATCAGAGCTTGACTGCTCAGAACCTGGCAGGACCACTAATAAAGATGTTCGGGGGCGGGGGGGGGGGGGGGCAGGCTTGAGGATCCACAGTCCTCTCTCAGGGTCTCCTTCCCATCCAGGCAGGTTTCCAGAAAAAACACAGCGAGTTGTAGAAATTGCAAAATGGCCCAGCTCTCCTGCGGAATGAATGATCAGCCCTCAAGCCGTGTCACGGCAAACAAAAGCCCATGGAAAGAAAAGAAAGAGAGGAGAGATGTTATAGGGGCAAATGGGTGGAGAAAGCCCTTCTGACTCACCAAGTGAGACGTTTGCATTCCTACAACGGAAGCGAAGTAAGCAGCACAGGGCCACGTTCAGCCATCCGAGGCAGGCGGAACCTGCAGGCGAAGTGGGCCGCCAGGCAGGTGAGCAGCGTGTCAGTGCTGAGCTAAAGGCAGAGACGGGGCCAAAGCGCCCCGAGAGAGAGCTGCTCCCTCAATATGGGTTGAACTAAAGTGCAGGTTCAGCGTTTGGGCTGATGTTGCCTCATTTTTAGTTTTATTTCTCATTGATCCTCTTGTGGATCAGAAGAAATCCAAGAGCCATACAAACTGTGCAACAAGCCAGAATGTTCCAAATGGTTTGGTTTGCCAAGGGCATTACAAATAATCGAGCCCTCTCCTCAACCCTCTCCCTTACAGACCTGTGCCTCTGTGTAAGGATCTACACTCTCTCAGGTCATATTAAAGCCCCAATTTTGTCCTTTATCTGAAATAGAACAATTTCAGAAATAGGAAGCCTGTTGAATTTGACCTGAGCCCTGGGTTCCTGGAAGAGAGTAACAGGAATTAAGAAATCCCCGACTTGGGTGCCTGGGTGGCTCAGATGGTTGAGCGTCTGCCTTTGGCTCAGGTCATGATCCCAGGGTCCTGGGATCGAGTCCTGCGTCGGGCTCTCTGCTCCTTGGGAGCCTGCTTCTCCCTCTGCCTCTCTCTCTCTCTGTCTCTCATGAATAAATAAATAAATAAATAAAAAATCCCCAACTCTTTGTGTTCTGGAAAAGGGCTTACTGCAAAGAACCACGCTTCCCCATGTGATTTAGATAAGACTCACTGCTGTCTCCTTGTTTACCTGTTACAAGGCTGGACACAAACTCAAAATTCCCTTTGTTTGCTTCATAAATGATTAGCTGAACTGCTTGTCCCCATAGATGGATTGCAAGAAAATACTGTTAACCAAATTTTGCTTAAACTTCTCTACCTCCAGGCCTTTGAACTTTGGCCCACCCTTGAGGCCTGCATGTAGCGCCTTGTGAGAGTGGGCAGGCCTCAGGGTCAAACATTCTCTGACCTATCCAATCTCATCACTCTTTCATCCCCTTTCCTCATCTTCCTAGCCTTGTTCACGCTCCTCTATAACAGAAAAACTCTTTTTACCTGATCCTTAAGCTGCTTGCACACCTTATGGTCACAGCATTCTATTGCAATAGTCCCGGCCCCCCGCCCCTCTTGCAATAATCCTTTTGAATACAAGTCTCTTACTAAGTCTGGACATTTTTTTTTTGTCAAACTAGAAATGGAAGACAACCTATCAGCTCCTTTTCTGAGCTCCTTCTATCTATAGAAGTTTATAGAAACCAAATATTCTTTGATTCTTTTGCCCCCTGAATGGATTTCCAGGGTGATTGCAGCTTACCAAGAGAAGGTGACTCTGACAAATGATGGAAAGTGTAAATAATCTAAGTTAAATGCTTATCATGTGCTGTGCACTGTTTTAAGTGCTTATATGTACTGTCTCATTTAATTTCCCCAAATTCCATAAGAGTTAGGTATTATTTTTAGTTCTGCTTTACAAAAGTGGAAACTGAGGCAGAGAGCAGTTAATAACTTACTCAAGGTTACGTAGCCAATGAGTGGCAGAGCTGGGACACAGAGTCAGGTAGGTCCAGGGCTACGGCTTGGAATAACCACCATGCCTTGGGATTTCCTCAGGGATGGCTTCACGGGGATGCTCCTTCTGGTGGTTGCACCTTCCTATCTGTGGATAGGAAGTGTATGAAAAGAAAAAAGGAGTCCCAGTAAGCTGGGAACTGGCCTGGCATCAACAGCTGGGAACTGGTTTAACACTTGGCAAACACAAACCATTTCATACAGCAGCTTGTCTAGTAAGGTCCCTCTGTGACTGCCATGGAGTGAGACAAAAAAGAGCCCACTCTCCAATCCTGCCTTCAGCTCTAAAGCAAGATCCTGGTGTGAACCTCAGAAACGACCAAACATCTCCCTCTCCTGGCTAACATGTGCAACTGCTACTTCTTTACCAACGACAATGTTGGCCTGATCCCACTCCTGCCACCTCCTCGTTAAAAATCAAGATACTCAATCACCAAAGTACCCCCACTTTCTGACAGCACCCAATCCAGAGCAATCTGCTGAACCATCCCCCATATCATCTAACAGAAGCCCGAATCCTAATATAAACCCCTCCTAATTCCCTCTTACCTAGTTACTGCTCGGTTCCCAAGGTTTATAGTTATTTTTGCTACAGCAAGTAATAAACCCTACTTTATGTGATTACAGGTGTGAACCTGGTGGGCTGGTGGGCTTTAGCACAAGCCTGTAGTTCCCTAAGGGCAGGGATTTGATGTTTGCCTCGGCTCCACCTGGTGATTATATCTTATAATGGCAGGAGCTTTTGCTTGGTCTGGTTCTGGAAAGGCTACCCCTTGGGTTGCTTGCTTTGTTCTGCTTAGCACTCCCCCTCTCCTCTTTTTATTCTTAACCATCCCTCCACTGCCACCCCCACCTTCTTCTCCTTCAAAGTCCTTTGGAAAAGGCTTTATTTCCTTTGGGATACTGTAAATGGTTTCCCATACTGAAGAGTTCTTTTTTTTTTTTAAGATTTTATTTATTTATTTACTTGAGAGAGAGAGAAACAGCATGAGAGGGGAGAGGGTCAGAGGGAGAAGCAGGCTCCCCGCTGAGCCAGGAGCCCGATGTGGGACTTGATCCCAGGACTCCGGGATCATGACCTGAGCCGAAGGCAGTTGCTTAACCAACTGAGCCACCCAGGTGCCCCATACTGAAGAGGTCTAACTTGGTTATCTTCAACTCAATTTTGCCAGCTGGGGAACCCGAAGTCTCCCTGGAGTTTCTTGACACACCGGAAAATGGAGGAGAGGTGTCAACAGAGACCTCTGTTGGTACCTTCGGATTCCATCTGTTGAATAGGAGACTCCAGAAGCATCTCTTCCCAGTTTACTTCTTAAGTTACATTTGGGCACTTGAGATGAAGGAGTTAAATTATTGTTCTTACTAATATTCCCAAACACTAATCACAAGAGTCACAAAAAAATTTTGTTTAATGGGCCGAACATTGGCTCTAAATTAAAAGTTTTACTTTTGTTGAAACTCTCTTTTATTATCTATAGATAATGTCCTAGAGGGGCACCTTGGTGGCTTAGTCGGTTAAGCATCTGCCTTTGGCTCAGGTCATGATCCCAGCATCCTGGGATTGGGTCTAGCATTGTATCGGGCTCCCTGCTCAGTGGGGAGTCTGCTTCTCCCTCTGCCCCTCCCCCTGCTTGTGTACTCTCTCTCTCTCTCAAATAAATAAATAAAATCTTAAAAAAAATAAAATAAAAGGATAATGTCCCACATAACAACTCACAGCTGTGGCCCCAACGAAATAATGACATATCTAGAACACTTTGTGTCACATGAATATAAGTTTATGATGTGGAAACTCAAATATACATGGTGTGACCATGGCAAAATAAAGACCATACCCACTCTATTCTGCAGCATGGTAATGAAAATGGATAACATTGTCATGTACTCGACTTCCGTTACAATTACACTACATGAGATTTCTGAAATGATGTGATTGAGCACATTAATGCAGGTCTCTATGACACTGCTTTAGGTATTTCCTAAAGTAATAATCTCTTATGGTAAAATCAATATGATTTTTAATCACATTTGTATTTTTTCTAGATATTTTCAGGTTATTTTAGAAAATACAAAACCTATAGTATGTAATGAAATGATGGGTATTTTTAGTATATGATGTGATGTTTTCTAACAGGGCTTCAATGACCATTCATACCTGCACATCACTTTTAAAGTTCCACAAATAATTCATTGATAAATACATTCTCATAAAAAACTAAAATTCAGAAATATACAGAGTAAATGGTGAAAGTCACCCATCATTCTGGACCCCTCCCCCCAAAATCTCACTTCCCTAGAATGATGACTATTTCTGGTTTTGTGTGCTTCCTTCCAGATCACTTGTTTTGCATGTAAATCACATATATGCACATGTTCCGTAGATAATAGTAAACATTTCTTCTGCACTGTTATGTTTCAGATACACTGTTATCTTATTTAACCCATGCAGGGGAGGCAAAAATTTACCTCTCACCTCTTAGAGTTTTCATCTGGGCCTGAGAATTAATTTGACAAAGATTAACAGGAGAGAAGCACACATTTAATGTAATTTTTATGTGACATCAGAGCCCTTATAAGGAAATGAAGACCCAAAGAAGTGGCAAAACCTAAATGCCTTTATACCAAGTTGAACAAAAAAGAAGCAATTATGGAAAAGCAACTAAATATATGGGAAGGCTAAATGAAGATAAGAATTATTTGGATGAGGTCTGTTTGTACAGAATTCTCTTGCCTTCAACTTCCTGCCCTTGATGATAAGAAAGTCGCTTTCAGGGACGCCTGGGTGGCTCAGTCGGTTGAGCGTCTGCCTTCGGCTCAGGTCATGATCCCAGGGTCCTGGGATCGAGTTCCGCATCGGGCTCCTTGTTCCGCGGGGAGCCTGCTTCTCCCTCTGCCTCTGCCTCTCTCTCTCTATCTCTCATGAATAAATAAATAAAATCTTTAAAAAAAAAAAAAAGAAAGTCGCTTTCATTTTGGTCTAGGGAGAACATCTTCTATACAGGGGTTTTATCTTCTGCCATTAGTAAGAAAAAGGGGAGAGAGCGCTCTTCTTGTACCTACCTTGTTTTTAACGTGCCTTTAGCTCAGAATAACCCATATGCCAAAGTGGCCTATGTTGGGGTGACATATATGCCACCCTGCATCTCCATAACACCCTCCGTCTTCACAACAACCTCGAGGCTGGTGCCATGTTTTTTGTTTTTTTTTTTTAAGATTTTATTTATTTATTTGACAGAGAGAGAGATAGCGAGAGCAGGAACACAAGCAGGGGGAATGGGAGAGGGAGAAGCAGGCTTCCTGCCGAGCAGGGAGCCCGATGTGGGACTCGATCCCAGGACCCTGGGATCATGACCTGAGCCACAGGCAGACGCTTAACAACTGAGCCACCCAGGCGCCCGGCTGGTGCCATGTTTATCCATGTACAGATGAGGAGCTGGAGTCATAGAGGAGGTAACTACACTGTAGATGTACCACCGTAAATAATGAAACCAGATTTTGAACTCAAGCTGTCTGTTCAGTGTCACAATCTCTCAACCACTACACTGTGCTGTCTCCCAATGGCAAGTTCAGTATCACCCAGCTGCTTTATAGTTTGCTAGCCACAGGAGTTGAGTTGACCACATGCACGGTCTGTGTAGATATTCAGTGCACAGATGATAACTGGGCAACTTTGTGCAGCTGAACCAGAGCTATTGGGATGCTTCCCTATAGTAATAAACACAAGAGGAACACAGTTAAAAGTGCTGCTAGCTACAATTGCATCAAAAAGAATAACATTCTTAGGAATAAACTTAAACTAGGAGGTGAAAGATCTGTACTCTGAAAACGATAAAACTTTAATGAAAGAAATTGAAGGAGACACAAACAAATGGAAAGACATTCCATGCTCATGGATTGGAAGGACAAATATTGTTAAAATGTGTACACTACCCAAAGCATTCTACACATTTAATGCAATCGCTACCAAAATACCATTTTCGCAGAGCTAAAACAAACAATCCCAAAATTCACATGGAACCACAAAAGACCCCAAATAGCCAAAGCAATCCTGAAAAAGAAAAACAAAACTGGAGGCATCACAATCCCAGACTTCAAGTTATAACACAAAGCCATAGCAACCAAAACAGTGTGGTACTGGCACAAAAATAGACACATAGATCAGTGGAACATAATAGAAAGTCCAGAAATAAACCCACAAATATATGGTCAATTAATCTTTGACAAAGGAGGCAAGAATATACAATGGGAAAAAGAAGTCTCTGCAACAAATGGTGTTGGGCAAACTGGGCAGCTACATGCAAAAAAATGAAACCGGACCACTTTCTTATACCGTACACAAAAATAAACTCAGAATGTATAAAGGACTTAAATGTGAGACCTGAAACCATAAAAATCCTAGAAGAGAGCACAAGCACTAATTTCTCTGACATTGGCTGTAGCAATATTTTCCTAGATCTGTCTCCTAAGGTAAGGGAAACAAAAGCAAAAGTAAACTATTGGGGCTACATCAAAATAAAAGGCTTCTGCACAGCAAAGGAAACAACCAGTAAAACTGAAAGACAACCTATGGAATGGGAGAAGATATTTGCAAATGGCATATCTGATAAAGGGGTAGTATCCAAAATATATAAAGAACTAATACAACTCAACACCAAAAAAACCAAATAAGCCAATTAAAAATGGGCAGAAGATATGAACAGACATTTCTCCAAAAAAAAGATATCCAGATGGCCAACAGACACATGAAAAGATGCTCAACATCACTACTCATCAGGGAAATGCAAATCAAAACCACAATGAGATACCACCTCACACCTGTCAGAATGTCTAAAATAAAAAAGAAACAAGTGGGGCGCCTGGGTGGCTCAGTCGTTAAGCATCTGCCTTTGGCTCAGGTCATGATCCCAGGGTCCTGGCATTGCACCCCACATCTGGCTCCCTGTTCAGCGGGAAGCCTACTTCTCCCTCTCCCACTCCCCCTGCTTGTGTTCCCTCTCCTGCTGTGTCTCTCTCTGTCAAATAAATAAAATCTTAAAAAAAAAAAGAAACAAGCGTTGGTGAGGATGTGGAGAAAAAGGAACCCTCATGCACTGTTGGTGGGAATGCAAACTGGTGGGGCCACTGTAGAAGGCAGTAGGGAGGTTCCTCAAAAAATTAGAAATAGAATTACCTTATGATCCAGTAATCACACTATTGGATATTTACCTAAAGAATACAAGATGCTGGGCGCCTGGGTGGCTCAGTTGGTTAAGCGACTGCCTTCGGCTCAGGTCATGATCCTGGAGCCCCGGGATCGAGTCCCGCATTGGGCTCCCTGCTCAGCAGGGAGTCTGCTTCTCCCTTTTACCCTCCTCCCTCTCATGCTCTCTGTCTCTCATTCTCTCTCTCTCAAATAAATAAGTAAAATCTTTAAAAAAAAAAAAGAATACAAGATGCTAATTCGATGGGATAGATTTAGTCCTATATTTATAGCAGCATTATTACAATAGCCAAATTATGGAAACAACCCAAGTGCCTATCAATAGATAAATAAAGAAGGTGAATATTATTCAGCCATAAAAAAGAACGAAATTTGCCATTTGTAATGATGTGAATGTAGCTAGAGAGTATTATGTTAAGAGAAATAAGTCAGTCAGAGAAAGACAAGTACCATATGATTTCACTCATATATGGAATTTAAGAAACAAAACAAATGAACAAAGGAGGGGGAAAAAAGAGACAAAGCAAAAAACAAATTTTAACTATAGAGAACAAACAGAGGGTTACTGGAGGAGGAGTGGGTGGGGGGGGTGCGTGAAATAGGTGATGGAGATTGGGTGTATACTTGTGTGTGTTTTTTTTTTTTTTAAGATTTTATTTATTTATTTGAGAGAGAGAGCACAAGCCAGGGGGAGCGGCAGAGGGAGAAGCAGGCTCCCTGCTGAGCAGGGAGCCCGACGTGGGGCTCGATCCCAGGACCCCGGGATCATGACCTGAGCTGAGGGCAGACGCCTAACCAACTGAGCCCCCCAGGCGCCCTGGGAGTATACTTGTCTTGATGAGCACTGCGTAATATATGGAATTGTTGAACTGCTATATTGTACACCTGAAACTAATGTAGCATGGTGTGTGAACGACACTGGAACTAAAATACTACTCCTACTAACGTGCTGCCACTTGAAGGTACAAGTGCAGCCAGTCAAAGCCTTATGTGTCGTCAAAAACGGGTGGACTCCTCAATAAAACGGCAAGATTTCTTTAGCTGTCATAGTTTGTTGGTTGGGTAAAATTAAATTTGGGAATATTTCATCACAACCACATTCTTGCCACATTCCCGACTCCCAGCTGGGTTCTTCGGATACTGTTCCAATTTATCAAGAGCAGAAAGAGTAGATTTATCCTTGAATTCCATGTTATACCCCCATCTCGATTTCATCTATGTCATGAGGATAATCCTGGCCCTGTTCCTTCAGAAAATTGTGAGGATGACATTAGAGGACATTTAATTGAAGGCACTTTACCAACCGGAAAGGTCTTGAAGTGACGACATCCGACTTGTGCCCCATGAATTCCTCTCGGGGCCGTGAAGGTGGATGAATTAGCTCTGTGCTTCAATTATTAAGAAACAGTGAATGAACAGCACCTGGGTGGCTCAGTTGTTAAGCATCTGCCTTTGGCTCAGGTCATGATCCCAGGGTCCTGGGATCGAGGTCCCCATCAGGCTCCTTGCTCAGCGGGGAGCCTGCTTCTCCCTCTCCCACTCCCCCTGCTTGTGTTCCCTCTCTCGCTGTGTCTCTCTCTGTCAAATAAATAAATAAAATAAAATAAAAAAGAAACAGTGAATGAAAGCGGTCAGACACGATTAGGCTTTCCACAGAACGTTCAAACAACACAGACTACCTCTGTAACTTCTTGTTATGAATAGCTGGCTGAAAAACCATAATGGTGGGATGCTATTCTTCTCTCCTACTATAAGTGCATTCCCTCCTAGGGAGTACAGAGCAACAACAACAACAAAGCTGCATTAGGTGCCTGGCACACAGTAGGCATTCAACTATCTATTCAAAGAATAAAAAGGAAATGCTAGTTCCAATCCCGCCCCAGTAAATGGTGAGACATTTAAATTTATCAGTTTCCATATGCATCAGTTTTTCTCACCTTAAGAGGGAGAAAATAACGTCTGTCATCTTTTTAGCCTCTCAGAGACATCATGAGATGAAGATTATATATATTTTATCTCAATGTGTAGATTTAAGATATATATGTATGTTTTTCCCATTAAGGCCCACACAGGTGAGGTGAGTTATCAGTATGAGCGTGTCGCCCTGGCCATCAATGGGAGCTGGCAGTCCTCAGGTCTAATGGTTAAGCAGGGAGGACCAAACTCCCTAGCAGTATGTAGGGCAGGGAAATGTGTGTGAGAAGTGTGAGAAGGAACAACCCTGATGGGGAAGAGCATTCAGAGCTGGGAGGACTCAGAAAGCAAATGGGAACTAGTTCATAAACACTAGGAAGAGGATCAGAGGCAAAGGACTCTTCAAAAGGTCAGCCTCAGCTGGAGGCAGGAGCCTGGCAATCAGTGGGAGCGAGCTGGCAAACAGGCTACTGCTGTTAGTCCTGGTGTGGGACTTACCTGCACTTGTCCTGGTTTACTGTTCCTCTCTAGCTTTTCTTGGAATGGTTTTGCTGACACGTGGAGATGAAGGTTAACGTCAGCCCTTAGAGGTGGTTACCATCAAATCAGTCAGGGTTGCTTGTAGTTGTTGCCATGTTATTGTGTATATTCATGGCCCTATCTCTGCTGACAGGGAGTCATCCTTGCAAATAAAGTAAATATTAACATGTTTATGTACATGGTATACCTTATGCAAATCCTATGAGTGGTGTCATAGAGATAACACATTTGGGAAGCGAAATAAATGCTTAAGTTGGCAATTTCCACATGTGATTCGGGTAGTGCCACTAGAGATCTCCATGTTACAGTACTCAAATACTAATGTTCACTCATGGTTCTTCAGTGTTTGACTCTTCCCTATAGGCTACAGTTCTTTGTAATACTACTAAACTTAATGTCTATTAATTACTAAATATGTGTCAGATATAGGGGCGGTTGGGTGGCTCAGTCGGTTAAGCGGCCAACTCTTGATTTCAGCTCAGGTTATGATCTCAGGGTCCTGGGATTGAACCTGAGTTACAGGGCTCCATGCTCAGCAGGGAGTCTGCTTCAGGATTCTCTCTTCCTCTGCTCCTCCCCCCTCCTCTTTCTCTCAAATAAATAAATAAACCTTAAAAAATTTTGTGCCAGATATCCATAACAATGAATAAAGAGTAGGAAGAATGTTGGTGGTATTTTAAGAACTTAAGGTTTCTGAATTCCTGGGAACTCTGATTTCTCATTCCTGAATCCCAAAGCAATATCTGTCAGGAATTTGGAAACATTACTCTAGTTTAATGTTCTTTGTTACGTATAGGAAGGTTAAGGCTTTGCAACTGTGGAGAAGCAAGAACCTACAAAAGATTTCTAGGTTCTAATTGTAACGTGGTTGGAAGACTAAAGGTGAGAATGGTGGGGTGAGGGGAAGCAGGGTCAGTGTTCTTTGTCTATGGAGAGTGGTTTATAATTAAAATATTCATCCAGTTTAAGTAAAATCTTACATAGATTAAAATGCTTATGTAGTTTAAAATGTTTTTTTTTTTTAAAGATTATTTATTTATTTATTTATTTGACAGAGAGAGACACAGAGAGAGAGGGAACACAAGCAAGGGGAGAGGGAGAGGGAGAGGGAGAAGCAGGCTTCCCGCCGAACAGGGAGCCCGATGCGGGGCTCGATCCCAGGACCCTGGGATCATGACCCGAGCCGAAGGCAGACGCTTAACCGACTGAGCCACACAGGCACCCCTAAAATGTTTTTGATAGGGGCGCCTGGGTGGCTCAGTCGTTAAGCGTCTGCCTTCGGCTCAGTCATGATCCCGGGGTCCTGGGATCGAGCCCCACATCGGGCTCCGCATCGAGCTCCCTGCTTGCCGGGAAGCCTGCTTCTCCCTCTCCCACTCCCCCTGCTTGTGTTCCTGCTCTTGCTATCTCTCTGTCAAATAAATAAAATCTTTAAAAAAAAATGTTTTTGATAATGTCACAAGGAGGTAAAAGTTTTATTTAACTTCTCTCTGTTATTAGCAATTTTACAGAATCCGAGTGGGGGCCTAGCCAGCTCAGTCAGAAGAGCAAGTGACTCTTGATCTTGGGGTCATGAGTTCAAGCCCCACGTTGGATGTAGAGATTATTAAAAAAATAAACTTAAAAAAAGTCACTAGAAATTTTACATAATCCAAAAAGGTGGAATTGAAACAGAAAGATGAAACTGATACTTATTGAAAGTTCCTTTGTTGAGAAATAATGATTAATGATTGTGGCAAAGTCAGTTCCGAACCATTTCATGTTCCTTTTGAGCTCTGAGGAAGACTATATTGCATAAAATATCTCTCACAATTTTTCAGGCTGGCTTTCTTTCCATGTGCCCATGTGCATGGCTTGGAAGTGAAGGTTCCAGGATGACGGAGGTACATGCTAGAAGGAGCACCAATCCCTGATATGCTGTTCAGAGAACAATGTCTGGTGAACCCTCTGACCAGGAACACCACCATGCATGAGGAACAAACTTTTATAGCGTTAAGACCCTGAGAGTTCAGGGATATACAGTATAGTAAGTGACTATAAAATAAGGCACATTCATATGGTAGTATATATGGGAAATGTATTCTCCATACCTGGAAATAATGGGAAATCAACCAACAAAACTCACATTTAATAGATTAGGCTGCCATCTGTTAAAATAACTTCAATAACCCGACTTTAATGGCCCAAGAGGTCTTTCCATTAAACCGTGTGCCTCCATCATTACTCCTATGCCCTCGTTGTTCATTATGATTTAATAAATTGCAACTTACTGTTTGTTGTGCAACAATCTCTTGGGAATGTGGAAGTATAAGACTCACTCATCATGCCCTACCAAAGTTGGTTTTTGGATTGTGTGGCAAGAAGGACAAGACCCTGGAATGGGAGGTCCCTGCCAGCTTTCTGCTCCAAGGAAGCCCTCCTTTAGCAGCCAGCTAGGCTCACCAGCCAGTTTCTCATGCAGCCCAGTTGTCGTTTAAGTGGTTTAAAGTAACTTAGGGCTTAAGAAAGCAGATAGTCAGCAAGAGGAAACAGCCAAAAGGGAAAAGCAAACTATTGAACAGCATTAATGAAAGAAAAGGGGGCCCCATACCCATCATGCTGCAACAGTACATATCTTCACGACCAGCAGAGCCATGGAAACTGAGTGGGGTTGGACGGCTGCCATTTCCTTGGCTGGGGGGTTTGGTTTGGTCTAGAATCTGCCTCCTGTCTTGACATGAATAGCACTTACTCAGATAAACCGTAAGTGCAACCGTTTATCTTATTCATTCATTCATTTATTTATGGATTTATTTTAAAGATGTATTTATTTATTTGAAAGAGAGTGTGCAGGAGCAGGGGGAGGGTCAGAGCGAGAGGGAGAAGCAGACTCCCGGCTGAGCTCGGAGCCCGATGCGGGACTCGATCCCGGGACTCCAGGATCATGACCTGAACGGAAGGCAGACGCTTCACCAGCTGAGCCACCCAGGCGCCCCCCCGCCCCTCACCGTTTATCTAATATAAACACAGAAAAATCTAGGGTCAGATTCTTGCTTAGATTTGGTGTTTCAGAGTTCAAGAGATAAGATTATCTCCTCAGGCAGATAAAAGCCACAGGGCGACGCCAGAACCGGCATAATTCTACAGGCTCTTGAGAGAATGGAGCAGTCTGTTACCCCCAAGACTACATTTAAAAACACGTGTACAAGGTATCTTAGTGACACAGTAAAAACCCAATTACATCCTGAATCTCTGGCAGTCTCTAGGTTACAAATGCTAGTCTCAGCTGAATGAATGCATTAAAGAGCAGGTTGGTGTTTTCCTTCTACAACCGCCCTGGAAACGGCCCTTCCCCACTCCTAGCGCTTATTGCCAGACAGTTATGAGCTGATGGCGCCCCCTGGTGGCCATCGAGGGAAACCGCAGGCACAGCATGCTTCTCGCTTTGTGCTTGCCATCTCTTTCCTCTTGTACCTATGTACAGAATGTTTTTTTAAAGATTTTATTTATTTATTTATTTGAGAGAGAGAGAGAGAGCAGGAGAGGGGGGAGGGTCAGAGGGAGAAGCAGACTCCTGGCCGAGCAGGGAGCCCGATGCAGGACTCGATCCAGGGACTCCAGGATCATGACCTGAGCCGAAGGCAGTCGCTTAACCAAATGAGCCACCCAGGCGCCCCAGAATTTTTTTTTTTAAAGATCTTATTTATTTGTTTGCTTGTTTGAAAGAGAGAGAACCAAAATGGGTAGTCGAATTCTTTTTTTTTTTTTTAAGATTTTATTTATTTATTTGACAGAGAGATACAGCAAGAGAGGGAATACAAGCAGGGGGAGTGGGAGAGGGAGAAGCAGGCTTCCCGCTGAGCAGGGAGCCCGATGGGGGACTCGATCCCAGCACCCTGGGATCATGACCTGAGCAGAAGGCAGACACTTAACGACTGAGCCACCCAAGCGCCCCGGGTAGTCGAATTCTTAATTTTATTTCACAGTCTTTAAATATATATTTCTTTTTTTTTTTTAAGATTTTATTTTATTTATTTGACACAGAGAGGGAACGTGAGAGAGGGAACACAAGCAGGGGCAGAGCGAGAGGGAGAAGCAGGCTTCCCGCTGAGCAGGGAGCCTGATGTGGGGCTCGATCCCAGGACCGTGGCACCATGACCTGAGCTGAAGGGAGACGCTTAACGACTGAGCCACCCAGGCGCCCCTAAATATATATTTCTAATAGTTGCCACATATTCTTTAATTTTCTTCTTTTCCTTCACAGGTGGATCAGTGGACATTCGACTGAGACTTAGGATTTGTTCCTTTGAGAGTCCTCTCTGTCTCAATTGTGTTCTACTTATGTAGTCTAGTATTTTCTTTATTTTTAAATGTTCTCACATTTTAAAGATTTTTTTTTCACATTTTTAAAATTAAAATAAGGGAAGGGGCGCCTGGGTGGCTCAGTCGTTAAGCGTCTGCCTTCAGCTCAGGTCATGATCCCAGAGTCCTGGGATCGAGCCCCGCATCGGGCTCCCTGCTCGGCGGGAAGCCTGCTTCTCCCTCTCCCGCTCCCCCTGCTTGTGTTCCCTCTTTCGCTGTGTCTCCCTCTGTCAAATAAATAAATAAAATTAAAAAAAATTAAAAATTAAAAAAAAATTAAAATAAGGGAAAACAAAACAGGGTATTAAATCACATGGCAAACAGCGTCAAAGAAAGATGGCATACTGTACTGTTGGCCGGCAGAAACCTCTATAGAGTTGAAGTTGGCTGTGGTTCCAATATTTACCATGTAATGGTGCAGGTTTGAAATGTGCAGTGGCTGAAGTCAAGAACTGCTACAATATATTTTTTTCTTTTTGGAGCCTCTAGCCTGCCCTTATTTCTTAATGCAGACTTAATTCCATTCCAGACAATTTTCTCCTCCCACCTGTATACACATAGTTTTAAGGAAAGTAGAACTTCTTTTGGTCCTCTTCTGTCTCCTTTAATTCCATGTACAGGTGCAAAACCACTTCTTTTTTTCTTTTTCTTTTTTTTCTTTTTTTTTTTTTCTTTATTTTTTTTTTTATTTTTTTTTTAAAGATTTATTTATTTATTTGAGAGAGCGAGAATGAGAGAGAGAGAGAGTACATGAGAGGGGGGAGGGCCAGAGGGAGAAGCAGGCTCCCCGCCGAGCAGGGAGCCCGATGCGGGACTCGATCCCGGGACTCCAGGATCATGACCTGAGCCGAAGGCAGTCGCTTAACCAACTGAGCCACCCAGGCGCCCCTCTTTTTCTTTTTTTTAAACATTTATTTATTTGAGAGAGAGAGAGTGAGGGCATGGGGGGAAGGGGCACACTGGGGTGGAGGGAGAGTATCCCAAGCTGACTCCCTGCTGAGTGGGGAGTCCAAGGGGGGGGAGGGAGGCTCAATCTCAGGACCCTGAGATCATGACCTGAGCTGAAACCAAGAGTAGCACGCTTAACCAACTACACCACCCAGGTGCCCCACAAAACTGCTTCTAAAAGTGGCTGAAAACAAAAACCATATAAGTAGTGAATGAAATAAGACTTTCTAAAAACTAGAGTGTCAACCTCTAAAACCTTTCAAGTACTCAGATGCTTCTCTTCCTCTTGTCAAAAATTTCTATATTCCTTTTCATCCTTTTAAAACTTTACCCTGTTTTTTTTTTTCAAGTGCCAACTTTCAAGATAAAGAAAAAGGTACTGATTATATTTTTAATCACCATTCCATTTATTTTCTGTTATTACGATAAAGTAGTCTTAAATTGGTTTTTAAAGTACAAACATGCAAGTCTTAAGTGATAGCATGGCATAAAGAGCCTTTTGTTTGAGGGCCTGGGAACTAAGCATCATCTATTACAATGTTTCTGTGTAAAGATATACTCCAACTCCTGAAATAACAAACAGACTAGGACTTCCTGTGCTGAGTTTATAAAAATTCTAGCTGATTGATTCATGCAGGGATATAATACTTATTGGTAGTTTAAATAATAATAATTATTATAAACATTTATTGAATGTTTCCTATGGTCAGGTCTTGCTTTAAGAAACTTGTATGCGGGCGCCTGGGTGGCTCAGTCGTTAAGCGTCTGCCTTCGGCTCAGGCCATGATCCCAGGAAAGCCTGCTTCTCCCTCTCCCACTCCCCCTGCTTGTGTTCCTTCTCTCGCTATCTCTCTCTGTCAAATAAATAAATCTTAAAAAAAAAAAAAAAGAAACTTGTATGCATTGACTCTTTTTTTTTTTTTTTAAGATTTTTTGTTTAGTTGAGAGTGAGAGAGCACAAGCTGGGCTGGGGGTGCGGAGAAGGGGTAAAGGGAGAGGGACAGGCAGGCTCCCCACTGATCGGGGAACTGGGTGCAGGGCTCAATCCCAGGACCCTGAGATCGTGACCTGAGCCGAAGGCAGACACTTAACCAACTGAGCCACCCAGGCGCCCCTACATTGACTCATTGAATCCTCACCCCGACCCTATGACAGGTACGTCTCACTATCTCGCTTTACAGACAAGAACGTTGAAGCAGAGAGAGGCTAAGTTACTTCATCAAGCTCATAGAGCTATTAAGTGGTGGAGGAGTTCGACCTTAGAGCCACTGTGCTCTGCTCTTTTACAGAATTTATTTTGGAACATAGGCATATTTCAACATCTCACTTTACTTCTGAGATTCCTATTAATGGTCCTTGAAGGCAGAGACCGAGTCTTACCCATTTTCGTTTCTCCTTCATTGTCTACCCCTAGCAGATTCTCAGCAGAGTGTTGTTGACAACTGAGCTGGCTGGGGAGATCTCTCTAATGGTTATCATTTGAGCCGTCATACACAAGGTTTCTGGGCTTGCAGTATGCCCCCGAGGGACATGCCCGAGCAAATGTGAAAAACGTCAGTGCCATACGTGTTGATGTAATCAGAGAAGCACTGGCACTGTCCCCAGCCCTCAGCTGCTGAGGATCACTGCAGGCTGAGGGTTGGGGACAGACTCTGTGAAAAGCTGCCCCCGAAGTAGACGTGGCTCAATAGGCAGGACACTAGAGTCCACCGACTCTAATGATCTTCAGATGTTGTAGAAAAAATTGAGCCTCAGTGTGGGTGACATGAAAGTTTCTTTTCTGTTCCAACAGCCTAAGATTCCAGAACTGAGCATCATGTTCCTCTTCTGAACAGGCTGCTGCATAGATTAAAGGAAATACTTTCTGTAAAGGACATGAAGTGAAGTAACATGGGTGATACTAGGTCATGATTGTATCATCACTGCTAACAATGGCTGATTATGGACTTGTACATCTGAGTCTGTCTTTTGCAGACAGGGAAAGTTGGTGAGGATACCTGGCTGACTTTCCATTTTTTTTTTTTTAACACATAATTAGAATACAGAGTCCATTTTTTGCTCGGTGATGAGAAAGCTTTTCCTTCACCTTCCCGATGGTCCTTATTTTGTGTACTTTATTTTCAGAGGCCATTAACATGTTGACAGGTACTAAACTGCCATCCTCATTTTGTTACTCCTCTGATCACACGCCTACCAGGACTCTCAATTAAAATTCCTAATGGAATCCAAGCTTCTAAGTCTGGCCATCGAGACCCTCCACCGGCTGGCCCCCACCTTATCCTAATTTCATCTCCCACTCTCTGGTGCCCGCGAATGCGCTTTATTCGCTCCATAAAAAAGCATGTAAATTCTTGCCTTTCACTTTGTGCTTGAAATATCTTTCTCCTTTCTCATTACCAAGTCTAAATCCTGGAAGGCTAAGGGAATAAAGCCTGGTGTGCAGCTTCCTACGGGCACAGCTCCAGAACCAGACTGCCCGGGCTTGTCATCCCCGCTCCCCTGCCAATTATCGATGAGCCCTTGAGCCCGCTACTTAGCTTCCCCGTGCCTCCACGTCATTACCTTGAAAACAGAAGTCACAAGAGTTCCTACATTCTAGACTTAATTCTGATGCTTAAAGGAGATGATTTAAGTCAAGAACTTAGAGCATTATCTGCTGGGTAGTGTGACCAAAGCATGTCCGCTCAGCTGGTATTGTTCATGTTGCTTTCTCGGACCTGAGCCTTTTCACAATAATGACTCCTTTTCCTAAATTCACATATTGTCTCTGCTCCTTCTTTGCCACATATTCACTCATTCCACAAATATTTGTTGGGTGCCTGTTATGGGCCACACAACGTTCTCAGTGCTGTAAACAAAACAAAGTCCCTGTCTTCATGGAGCTTATATTCTAGTGTGGGAACACAAGCAGTGGGCAATTAAATAAGGAAGGCATATGGTTTGTCAGATGGTAATGAATATGATGGGACGAAATGAGGGGAGGGACTGGGAACGCTGGGTGGGCACGGCGGTGTTACTTTAGGTACCGCGGTCGAGGAGACCCCGTGACAAGGGGACCCGTGAGCAGAGCTCTGATGGAAGCAAGGGGGGGTCTCTGCCATCGGGGGTGGCGAGCGAATGGGCAGTGGGAATGCTTGCTTAGCTCATGGGGAGAGCAGGAGGCAGGCCAGAGTGACTACATCGTCAACAGGGCAAGAGAAAGAGAGTTGGGGGGTGACCTCAGAGTGAGGGCCTTAAAACCCATTGTAAAGACTTAGGCTTTTTTCTGTGGAGAAAATCGATTTGCACATACATGTCTTTTTTCCCCTGGTAACTATTTCCATCAGGTAACTCCTATAACATCAGCTTTTCTGTCTGTACTGTTCTTCACTTTTCCTCAATTTAAAACAAACTAAAGTGCAGTAACAAATTTAAGGATTTTGTCCTCTGGTTTGTGTCCCTCATCCAGCGTTCACACTAGTTTACACCTTCCATTTCCACAGCAAGGGCCTTGAAAACTTACAGTAAAATGCTTCCCGGTAAAATGCTTCCTGCAGCAGGATGGCCTCCCACCCAGCTCTAGTCACTGCCCTGGTCAAGGTCATCATCAGACACTTCAAAACATCTCTCTTCCTTGGCCTCTCTGCCGCATTTGGAACTGTTATTCTCCTTCTCCTTAGTTTCTAGGACACGACTCTTTCTGATTTTCTTCTTACTTCTCTCTCCTTCCTTTTCCATCCTGTGTCACTTACGATGTATTTCCTCAGGGACATCACTTTACCAGTGAGGCCTTCCTTGACCCTTCTTATAAAACATTATTGTACCTCAACTCATTTTTCTCTAATCCTTTTATTCTGCTTTTTTCTTAGAAATTATCAACAGCTGACATATGCCTTTATGTCTTTATTATCTGTCTCCTCCATGAGAAGGAAGACTCCATTAGGACAAGGATTTGGTTCTCACAACAGGTGCCAAGATTGACCACAGGTAACTGAAACCACGGAAAATGAAATCCTGGATAAGGGGGGGACCACTGTTATTCAAAAAATATGTACTACAACAAATGATAAGGGAGTTAAAAAGGTACACCAGAAAATGTCTACTTTACACAAAGGAAGACAGTAATGGGAGAATGAAAGAACAAAGGGGACGTGAGACACAGAAAACAAGTAGCAAAATGGAAGAAGTCCTTCCTTATCAGTATATACAAAATGTGAATGTATTAAAACTCCAATTAGGAGGCAGAGATGAGCAGAATGGATTTTAAAAAACCGACGATCTAAGTATATCCTGTCTGCAAGAGACTCACTTTAGACTCAAAGACAAAAATCAGTTGAAAGTAAAGAATGGAAAATTATATTCCATGAAAAGAGTAAACAGAAGAGAGCTGGAGCAGCTAAAACAGTATGAGACAAAACAGACAATTAAGACAAAAAGAGTTATGAGAAACAAAGAAGGACATTATATGATGACAAGAGGGTCAATCCATCAAGAATGTATTATAACTGGGCGCCTGGGTGGCTCAGTTGGTTAAGCGACTGCTTTCGGCTCAGGTCATGATCCTGGAGTCCCTGGATCAAGTCCCGCATCGGGCTCCCTGCTCGGTAGGGAGCCTGCTTCTCCCTCTGACCCTCCCCCCTCTCATGTGCTCTCTCTCTCTCATTCTTTCTGTCTCAAATAAATAAATAAAATCTTTAAAAAAAGAAAAAAAAAAAAGAAAAAAAAAAAAAAAAAAAAAAAAAAAAAAAAAAGAATGTATTATAACTATATACACACTTAACAATGAAGCCACAAAATACATAAAGCAAAAACTGACAGAGGGGCGCCTGGGTGGCTCAGTCGTTAAGCGTCTGCCTTCGGCTCAGGTCATGATCCCAGGGTCCTGGGATCGAGCCCCACATCGGGCTCCCTGCTCCGCGGGAAGCCTGCTTCTCCCTCTCCCACTCCCCCTGCTTGTGTTCCCTCTCTCGCTGTGTCTCTCTCTGTCAAATAAATAAATAAAATCTTAAAAAAAAAAAAACAAAAAAACCTGACAGAATTGAAAGGAGGTATAGAAAATATAATAAGTGGAGATTTTATTACCCCACTTTCAGTAATAGAACAACTAGATGGGAGATCAAGAAGGAAAAAGAAGACTTAAATGACCCTATAAACCAACTAGATCTAACAGCTAGTGATAGAACACTATATCCAACAACAGCAGAAGACATGTTTTTCTCAAGTACACGTGGAACATTCTCCAGGATAGACAATATGCTAAGTAAAAAAACAAGTCTCAATAGGTTTAAAAGTTATTAAAATCATACAAAATATGTTCTCTCATCAAATCCAAAAGATAAGTTGGGGCAACTGGGTGGCTCAGTTGGTTGAACGTCCAACTCTTGATTTCGGCTCAGGTTGTGATCTCAGGATCATGAGATGGAGCCCCAGGTTGGGCCCTGCATTCGTCATGCATGGAGTCTGCTGGAGATTCTCTCTCTCCCTCTCCCTCTGCCCCTCCCCCCACTCACACTTGGGAGCTCTAAATAAATAAATAAATAAAATCTTTTTTTTTTTTGAGATTGTATTCATTTATTTGAGAGAGCGAGAGCTGGAGTCGGGGGCATGGGGGAGGAGGGTTGGAGGGAGAGGGAGAAGGAGAGGGAGAAGCAGATTTCTGGCTGAGCAAGGAGCCTGATGTGGGGCTTAATCCCAGAACCCTGGGATCATGACCTGAGCCAAAGGCAGATGCTTAACCAACTGAGCCACCCAGGTGCCCCAATAAATAAAATCTTAAAAAAAAAGATAAACCACAAGAATCCCTTCATAACTTTCATCCCAGAGACTTGGCATATTGAAAAGCCTATCAGTGTAAGACTGTTCCCGAACAGTACCAGGAGGAACTTTATCAGAAACAGAAGATGTCATGAAGGAGATCATTTTTCCAAGAGCCTCAGACTACACAGTAGGTGGCTAGACAGGAACAGCTTCTACCCAAGACCATGGAAACAGGGCCTAGGCATACCAGGAGACATTGACTGGCACACCCTTCTTTTTCTCTTTTTCCTCCTTTTCTTGGCTTTATTTTCTCTGTTTTTTTTTTTGTAGGCTCCATGCCCCAGTGTGGAGCCCAACATAGGGCTTGAATTCACAACCCTGAGATCAAGACCTGAACTAGGTCAAGAGTCAGGCACTTAAGTGACTGAGCCACCCAGGCACCCCTAGTTTAAAGCTTTTATTGCTAAAATCAAATAAAGTTTCCTTCCCTAATATTTGATATTTTGGGTAAATAAGGAGGATGAGCAAAGTGTTACACAAAACTGTTAATATCAAATTTCATTTCTCTACAGGCTTAGGATGTGGATGAGATTTGTTTTCTCTCTTAACCCCAGGTGGGCCAGCTCAGAATTAACAGAATACCATAGACTGGGTGGCTTAGACAACAAACACGTGTTTCTCACAGTTCAGGAGACTGGAAGGCTAAGATTGGGGTGCCACGTGGTTGGGCTCTTGGTGAAGTCCCTCTTCCTGCTTTACACATGGCCACCTTCACATGGTGGTGAGCAGAAAGAGAAGCAAACTCTCTTCTGTCTCTTCTTATAAGGGCACCAATTCCATTATAAGGGCTCCGCCCTGATGCCAAAATTACCTCCCAAAGGCCCCAACTCCAAATACCATCAACATGGGGAATTAGGGTTTCAACATATGAATTGGGTGGGAGGATAGAAACATGCAGATCGTAATAGCCAGTATTAACAGGACTTAGAGGCACTGTTCAAGACCTTCAGATGAATCTCATGCTAATACTCGTCTCCACAGTCATTCTCTATATTCTCCATTGTCCTACCACTCACTTGACAAATGACTGGAATTTAACCACAAAGGTAAAAAATCTTGGAGAGCCTTGATACTTATTCTTACCAGAGTCTGAGATAGCAGTCTTCAGGAGTGATGTAGATCTAGTGAGCTAAACAAACCAAGACGGTCAAACCAAGATACGAATGTCGGGATCCCTGTTGACCAAGATGAGAGATTTCGAGACCCTAAAGACTAGACGTTTTCCCTTGAGGACCTGGCAGGTGTCTGTCCTGTGGCTCTTCCGCCTCACCCCTCTTGCACAGGTCTTCAGCCCCATCTGCTCCTCTCCATCACTCTAGGTAAAATCCAGATTGCTCAAGGTATGGCTGCTAAACCTCCAAACAATTCCTTTAATCCCAAAACAGTCTGAACTTTGACAGACTCCTCTTGCTGAAGACCTATAAAGCATTCCACTCTTTCCCTCTGAAGCGGCAGCTCCTCTTGAGATTTCTCATGCCAGGCATTCTCTAATAAAAGCTCATGCTAAAATCTTGGGGTTTTTTTTCCCCTACATAAACAATAATTACACTTTCTAAACTGCCCTCTGGGGGAATGCCTGAGTTGCTTTTTGAAACACCACGGGAAAGTCTGATTAAGGGACAGATAAAGAAACAGAGCAGCTTATCAAGACCTGGAGGAGATAATTCAGAAGTTAACAGTGATGTCACGTGAATGAAAGAATAAAGAAATCTGAGAGCTGGAGCACAGAACAGAGTGGTTTCAGAATTATGGTTGAGGTCCACTGTCTGCCAGACTGTTGGGCTCCTGGTCATGTGTGTCTCTTGTAAAATAGACAGATTCCTGGGTTCCACCCCAAACCAGCTAAGTCGGCATCTCCAGGCCAGGGTCTGGGAAGTGGAATTATTTAAGGTGGGTCTTCTCATCAGGGGAGTTTGGAATACATTGTTCTGGAATTGTGTTTGTAAATAGCACTCGCTCTGGGAGCTTTAAACATGATGGCTCCCTGATTCCAGCCTGAGGATTCTGCCCCTAAATGTGTAATGAGGAGAGCGCATGCGTAATTTAAAACTCTTTTCCGGTGGTCCGCTGATGGCGCTTGTTAGAAATGCAGACTTTCAGGTACCTCCACGACCTGAACCAGAATCTGACCTTTAACAAGACTCCTAGCTGGTTGGTATGCATATCAAGGTTTGAGAAGCACTGCCTTGGGGGTACTCGGAGGTGTGGCTATTGTCACTCCCAACTTTACGTGGGACCAGGACAGGCCTCCTTCTGGAGGGGAGGCACCAGACCACCTGGGAGAAGGAGCCCACCACCCTCTCTAGGTTTGGGGGAATATTTCATTTAAACACTGTTTTTGCTGATGAGAACATTGGAAATAGGCCAAGGCTCAGGATGCTGCGGAAGGAGAACTGAAGTGGGAGTAAGCGAAGTTTGGGGTTCAGAGTGTAGGGACTATGGTATTGATGTAGGAAAGATGACCTTAGAGTTCAAAGCTCACAGCCAAGGAAGAATTCTTGAGATACCTTTGGTGCAAAAAGGTGGTTTTATGAAAGCACAGGGACAGGACCCGTGGGCAGAAAGAGCTGCAATGGGGTCATGAGCAGTGGCCCATTATATACTTTCAAGTTGGGAGGGGGTTAGAGATAGCGGAAGTCTCTAAGGAATTTTGGAAGCAAGGTTTCCGGGACCTTGAGGGGGCTAGCTATTGGTGGGAAAGGTCATTTATTACCGTCTAATAAAACCTTAGTCATGAGACCCTTCAGATGTATATCAGTGGGCCATATGCTTGGGGGATGATTGCCAACACGTATCTTGTGGGGAGGGGGTTTAGAGATAAAGGAAGTTTCCAAAGGAATTTTTATATGTTAAACTGGACTTAACAGGATCCTGGGAATGGGGGTGGGGGTCAGGCTAGGATTGCCTTTTGCCTTTAGCAAAGTGTAAACATCAAGGCAGTTGAGTCCCTAGAGGAATGTCACTCTCCCTGTTTCAAGGACTTGCCAATGGGCTGTAGGTAATAAGGAAATTTAATAATTTTTCTTCTGCCTTTGTTTCCCACATCAATATGGCTAGAAGGAGCGTTGGGGGAAGTCTCAAAACTGTAGTTGCAAACTGTTTCTCCTGAGGGCATATGCTAATGCGGGGCTACCAGAAGGGGTTCCTGGCTGAGAACACTCAAGTTAGCCTTGGGGTCCCCACCGCTCTTAGGAAGACCCCTTTAGATCCCTAAGATCTGAACCTTAACCTCAGTAAGCAACGAGGACTTTGGCAAGGTACCAGTTCCTTTCAGCTTTATGACTGGGAAACTGGGAAGAAGAGACATTCTTTTCCTGTACTGAACATTAAAAACAAGTTCATTTTTAGTGTGTCATTTGTTTAAAACAAAAAAATGGCTGGCCTCAGAATGCAACACTCTTGTTTGCTGTCCTAAAGCTTTTCTGTATGATTTCATATCAGTCTGGGGTTTGGGGCTTCAGGGCGAAGGAAAACAATTCACAGGGAACTGGGAAGAACAAATGTTTGGTATAAATAAATGTTCACCATGCCATGCAGAGAAGTCTTTCTTTTTTTATTTTTTTTATTTTTTTAAAAGATTTTATTTATTTATTTGACAGAGAGAGAGACAGCGAGAGAGGGAACACAAGCAGGGGGAGTGGGAGAGGGAGAAGCAGGCTCCCCGCAGAGCAGGGAGCCCGATGTGGGGCTCGATCCCAGGACCCTGGGATCATGACCTGAGCCGAAGGCAGTCGCTTAACTGACTGAGCCACCCAGGTGCCCCAGAGAAGTCTTTCTGATGTAAAAATTTCTCTCTGGGAATAGCTCTCTTCCCAATACAGGCCCCCTATCCAAATTCTTTTAGGCAGTTAAGGGAGAGGTCAAAAGCTCTTTTTGAGTCTGTTGGGCCTTGGTTGTCTTCAGCTGGAAATAATCTACATGGCAAACTGGGTACGTTCTGGGGCGGCCTGCCCTGAACTCCATCACCTACCCCAGAGTCTAGCAATTCCACTCCTAGGTAACCCGAGAAATGTAAACATATATCCACGAGAAGAGTCCTACAAGAATGTTCAAGCAGCTTCACAGCTTTGTCTATAATGACCCCAACCTGGAAACAACACGAATGTCAATAAGCAGAAAAAGAGATAAAGTCTGTTCACACAGTGGAACACTATGGAATGACAGAAAGAGTGAAGTACCACTAGCAGCAACAGCACGGCGAATCTCAAAAACATTATGCTAAGCAAAAGAAGCCAGACACAAAAGAGTACATACTGTGTAATTCCGTTTGTGTGAAACTCTAGAACAGGTAATACTAACCTCTGGTGAACAGACATCAAAACAGTGGTTGCCTAGAGGCAGGTGGGTGGACAGATGAGACTGGCTGAGAAGGGGCAGGAAGAACTTTCTGGGGCAACGGGTATGTTCCATATCTTGAGAGGTGTGGGTCACATGTATGCATACATTTATCAGAACTCTCAGCCGGGGCACCTGGCTGGCTCAGTCGGTAGAGCATTTGAATCTTGATCTTGGGGTTGTAAGTTCAAGTCCTACGTTGGGTGTGGAGATTCCTTAAAAATGAAATCTTAAAAAAAAACCCCAACACCTCTCATCAGACTATTTGCTTGAGATTTGTGCATTTCAGTATAGATGAATTAGAATTTCCCTTAATTAGAGGGAAAAAGAAAAAATGAAACAAATCCCTGTCCTTACGGCTAGTCCCTCTCCTCATTTTAGTTCAATAAGCAAAATAAGTGATGAATGCCTATGGAGCAAAGCCAAGCAGGGAAAGCAATTTTAAGTACAGTGGTCAGACCTTGTGGAGATGGTAGCATCTGAGTAGACTTAAAAGAGAGGAGGGCTTAAAAATCTGCAACAAGGGGCATCTGGGTGACTCAGATGGTTAAGCATCTGCCTTGGGCTCAGGTCATGATCCTGGAGTCCTGGGATCGAGCTGCTCAGCGAGGAGCCTGCTTCTCCCTTGCCCTCTGCTTGTGCTCTCTCGCTATCTATCAAATAAATAAGTAAAATATTAAAAAAAAAATCTGCAACAAAATACCAGAGAACTAAATTCAGCAGCATAGTGAGAGCATTATACACCATGACTAAGTGGGATTTACCCCTGGAATGCAAGGATGATTCAACATACAAAAATTGATCACTGTAATATGCCACATTAACAGAACAAAGGGGGAGAACCACTCCATCATCTTAATTGATGCACAAAAAGCATTTGACAAAATTAAGGGAAATGAGGGGTTAGTGGTGCTCCTTGTCTGAGGGAAGACCATTCCAGGCTGGTGGTGTAGCAAGTGTAAAGACCCTGAGGCAGGAAACGGCAAATGTGTTTGCAAACAGCAAGATGGCAGCAAGATGGTGGGTCCGGCATGTTGGAAAAGGTGTTGTTGAAGGGGCAAGTAGTAGGAGTGGGAGCCAGAGAAGGGGCCAGGCTTATGTGTGGGTGGAGGTGCTACCAGAGGGTATTCAGTGGGGCAGTGACATGACCTGACTTCCTTTCCTTTTTTTTTTTTAAAGAGAAGATATTTTTTCTTTTCTTTTCTTTTCAAGCTTTTATTTATTTGAGAGAGAGAGAGCAAATGAGAGAGAGCAGGCGGAGTGACAGAGGGGGAAGCGGACTCCCCACCGAGCAGGGAGCCCGACGTGGGACTCCATCCCAGGACCCTGGGATCACGACCCAAGCCTAAGGCAGACGCCCAACTGACTGAGCCACCCAGGTGCCCCTGACTTCCTGTTCAAATGGTGGCTCTGCCATTTCTATTGGGAATAGACCACAAGGAGCAAGGATGGAACTGGAGGGGTTAGTTAGGAGGCTACCGCAATAATAACCGCAGGAGACAGGTGATGGCAGCTTAGAGTAGAGCGGCAGTGCAGGTGGTGAGGAGTGCTCAGATTCTGGGTATATTTTGAAGGTATCGCTTATAGGATTTGCTGGTAGATTAGTTGTGGAGTGTGTGTGAGAGAGAGAGGCAGAGGATGTGTCATGGATGACACCAACATTTTTTTTTTTTTTTTTTTTTTTGTAAGTAGGCTCCATGCCCAGCATGGAGCCCAACGTGGGGCTTGAACCTGAGACCCTGAGATCAAGACCTGAGCTGAGATCAAGAGTTGGACGCTTAACCAACTGAGTCACCCAGGAGCCCCAGCACAGAGTCTTTCTTAAACTTTAGATTTTAACTGTTACCAGGGATGACTATTTCCACCGTATTTTACAACTGAACAAGCATGCCAGTGTGTGGTAACATTGTGGGTGAGAATCTGCTCTTTATCCAGAATTAAGGTGATTTCACAGTTTCAGGGTTTTGTTGGGTTTTGTTTTAGTTTTTTGCTGTCACCATTTTAACTGACACACCTGGCCGATATTAAGCTAAATTATCACTAGATGGCACTGTAGTTTTAGTTGGCTGAAGATTGGCCAGCTCTGTAACAGCTCAATCCCTTTTATCATAAACTGGTCTTAAAAGGGCCCGCTGTCAGGATTTTTAAGCGTGACTTAGTGACCTGGACAAGTTTGCCTCCTGAAGGAGCAGCAACTGCAAACCTCAGAGGAGGAACTGAAAAGAGGAAACCTACACATTCACAAAGACATGGTGCTACAGAATGGTTGCAAGGATAGCTTGGTGGAGAGAAGCTAGAAGGAAGCTTAAGCTCTAGAAAACCCCAAACTTCATACTTCATTCAAAAGTGTGGGGAGAAACACATTCTGAGGTGGCAGAGGCAAATCACACTTCCTTGGGTGCATTTTTTTTTTTAAAGTAAGCTTCATACCCAATGTGGGACTTGAACTCATGACCCTGATATCAAGAGTCGCATGCTTGTGCTCGCTTCGGCAGCACATATACTAAAAGAGTCGCATGCTCTACAGACTGAGCCAACCAGGCACCCCTCCTTGGGGGCAATTTATATGTTGTTTGCCTCTCAAGGCTGATTTTATTTATTTTACTTATTTATTTTTTTAAAAAGTTTTTATTTATTTGACAGAGAGAGACAGAGAGGGGACACAAGCAAGGGGAGTGGGAGAGGGAGAAGCAGGCTCCCCGCTGAGCAGGCAGCCCGATGTGGGCTTGATCCCAGGGTCCCAGGATCATGACCTGAGCCGAAGGCAGACGCTTAAGGACTGAGCCACCCAGGCATGCCTCAAGGCTCATTTTAAAACAAAACTGAAGTGTCAATATTTTATTAGAAATATATTTACAAACTTATTTAATTTATATTGATAAACACTTAAAAATTATGTTATAAACAATCTCCCAAAGTGGCAAAAGAAGTTATGTTTTTCCCATCATTCCAGATAATTCCATTAACTTTGTTGAATTGTTCTTCCAGCACTGTTCTGCTTCTGAAGGTTGAGGAGGGAGGATGGGTTGTTTAGGTGGCAAAGGCTGCACCTTGCTGTCTTAACCAAGGCCTAGGGGAGAGGACAGGCCCTGAGGCAAAAATCATAAAGCACTGAGCTTTATTGATGATAGCTCAATTGTTATCAGACAGTTCACAAGTCTGCTTGGTACATGTGGGTCAACTTTAATAAAAGCAAGACAGTTCTTTCTTTTAATTAAGAAAAAACAATACATCAACACCAAGCAACGACAGAAAAGAAAATCCAGGTCTATTTTTCATGGATTATCTGGTTTATCTTATAGGAATGTAAGGCCTTTTCTAGGCTATAGAAATATAAAGTCCAGAAAACAACAACAACAACAACAAAACATTTAAGTTGTACTGTAGAGAATGAGAGAGGAAGGTAGGATTGGAGAGAGACTAGTTAAAGGAATTCAGGGAAAGGATCATAGGGCTGAACTAAGGCAATAGCAGAAGGAATAGAAAGTGGATCAATTTTAAAATTATTAAAGTGGGGAGAGGACATTCAGCAGTCCCTTTAGCCTAGTTCCAAGTTTTGGTCAAGGTGTCTTCACTTTTTTTTTTTTGTCTTCACATTATTAAATGCATCTTCAATGATGAGCACTTACATTTTTTTTTTTAAGATTTTATTTATTTATTTGACAGAGAGAGACACAGCGAGAGAGGGAACACAAGCAGGGGGAGTGGGAGAGGGAGAAGCAGGCCTCCCGCTGAGCAGGGAGCCCGATGTGGGGCTCGATCCCAGGACCCTGGGATCCTGACCTGAGCCGAAGGCAGACGCTTAACGACTGAGCCACCCAGGCGCCCCGAGCACTTACAGTTTTACTGGAAACCCTCTTTTGTAAAAATGTTAGGCTTACCTCCTGTCCCTGGTGTCTTAGGCAATAACTGGGATGTTCTTGCTATTCACAGGAATAGAACACAAGCTAGTTAAAAACAATTCTTTGACAAATTGATCTTGAACATGGATTAAGGTTTATTGCTAGTAAGAGAATTGGAGTGTGTGGAAATGAGAAATTATAGTTGAGAATAAAAGGTTTACATCAGCAGCTAATTTTTTAAAAAAGTAGCCAGTTAATAAATACAGTTTTATTCACAGTCATATTAGTTTTTATAGAAGAAATGTAGGGCAGAGTGACTCAGAGATGCTAGGTGTGTATCCTACCCATCTAAAATAAGTACAGTCATTCATGCAAGGAGCAAATGAGCAGGATGCATCTGGGGTTGTTAACTGGAATAACAAAGTTTCATTCCCTTCTAGTAGTTCCTAGAGGTTCCAGTTTACAGGGAAAATGGGAAACCCCGTAAACTCGAGGGCAGAAATGGAGAACAGAAGCAACAAGCTCTAATTTTGAACAGGCGGCTGTCAGGTCATTCCTCAAACTGCAGACTAAGATGCAGAAACATGATTTGCCTGTTTCTTAGTTTGGGTCAATTTTCTTTTTTCCCTTTGGCACACCTGAGCGGGTTTTAATTGTTGTCAGGTGGGGTGGCAAGTCTATTTTGGAGATGTTGAGGGTTGGAAGATGGACATATGGGTCCAGAACTTGAATGATATAGGTTGCAAATAGATTTATATTGTATATTTAGCAAATTATAAAAGAGAGGACATACATTATGATTTAAGTTCAGTGGAAGGTTAAGTGTCATCAAGGGCTTATACTGTGTCTATTTGCTCACCACTCTGCCCAGTGCCTAGAAGTGTGCGTAGGGGCTCTGAAGGAATTGCCCCAAGATGTGCCACTTTGACCTGTGGGTTATTTCTGAGCTGAAAACAATCAAGGTACAAAAGACTCAGGAAGAAACTGACCTCCCCCCTTACTGCCTGAAAGAATATAAACAGAGGACCTGCTCCAGAAGAAATCTATCACCATAGATAACTACAGCATAATATGAACTAGGTGTGATAGGGAGGAATTTAGCAAAGTCTGTTTGTTAAAATTCCTCTCTCTGTCCCATTGTTTCTGTGTGGCCCAGCAAACATTTACTCCTTTCATCTTCTGTGAATTACTTTCCTTCCCTTTGAAGTCCCAAACTCCCTTCTCTTTAGTTCAGGACGACATATAAACCTCCTTTTACCTTTCTGTTTTTGCATCTCTTCTACAGCTGGCGTTTCCATAGGTACAAGATTCAATTTGGTTTTCTTCTGTTGATGTGTTTCCTGTCCATTTAATTCTAAGATCAGCTAGAAGAAGCTTTGAAAGGTGGAGGAAGGGAAGAGAAACATTTTTCCTCTCCAACAAGTGACTGGCACAAAGCAAACGCTCCCAGTTTGACTGGATTTCGCAGAAATCAGAGTTTGACGGCCTCACACTTCCAGAGCGAGGTCGGAGTGCCGCCTCCTCCGGAGGCCCTGCCCCTTTAAGAAAGGTAGGAAAAGGCCGAGGGAGGCTGCTGGGAAGGAGGGCGGGGCGCGCGGTCCACGCTCTGCACGAGGAGGCGCGCGCCTGCCTGCCGGCGGGGGTCGGCGCGCCAGGTGCGGTTCTAAAGAATGCCGGGAAAGACGCACAAGGGCGAGTGCTTAGCTTCCCTGGGCGCTGTTCGCCCACCCTGGTGAGGACAAAAAGGAGGCCTGTGCCTGCCCCTTTAAGACCGAGTCCCGTTCTCCTCGGAGGGACATAACGTGGTCACGAACACTTTTGGAACTTACCTTTTTAACCCCTCTTCCTTCCTTAACAATTGATAACAGGTACCGAGTGCCCACCGCATAGTCCCGTGTTCATGAAGGATGCTTTTTTGGTGTTGGGGTGAGAGGGGGAGGCGCCGGTCTAGACAACACGGTGTTCCAAACCAAAATCCTCTCATATTTGCTCTGCTGTATTTATAAGCTTCGGCTCGTGCGATTCAAGGGCTGACCCAACACTTCCTAACAGAATTAGTCCAGGGAGAAGTGAGGCTGTTAGAGACCTGGGATCCTGAGGGCACGATGGGGAGATGACACCTACTGAAAGCCTATCCTGAGTTCGCACGCAAGTGGCCTGACAGGCATTTTAGCCTGCCCTGTGTTTTGATATTTTAATTGATCACTTGCGTTTACAAGTGGGGGTTTTTGTGTGAATATCTGGATTATCTTGAGAAACTGGAAGATCTGGCAGCGTGTTCTTACCTGGAAGCAGTTTGCTGGCCCCTTTGCACTGCTCAGAAACAGAATCCAGGTCGCCACAGCCCCTCTCCTATAACCAGCGGCATCACTCATGGATCACCAGTCTGGCCCCTACTCTAAATATTTGGGTGGATGGATATAGGACTGTTTAAAACATTTATGCAGAACAGGTCAGAGGTCCCAAGTAACTGGGCATATAGTTTGTGTTTAAACTGCTGTTTCTTATTCTTTCTCGTTCTTATCAAGGTGTTTTTCTATTGGAACAAGTCTTTTCCTCCCAGGCTTGGTAAAGATGAGTCATCAGAGATATTTATAGGAAGATACATGCGAGTTGATATTTTTTATGACAATTAAATCCATAAAGTTTTAAGAAAAAATCTGAATCTTGATTACATCGATGTGTACTCCGTATAATTTGTATATCTTTGTCCACAATTACAGTTTGGTAACCTCCACAACTCTTGGCAAGACTTCATAAAGGCCAGAACTGTATTTGCCCTGGCAATAGCTCTACCCCACTGCTAGAGTCTAAGCTTCCCAAAGATGGAGACTTATTTTGTTCACAGTGCCTGCTTAAAGGTAAGTGGTTTACTAAATGTGTTAAAGAACTTTATTTTGTGTGTGTGTGTGAAAGAACTTTAAAGGTAAACCTTATTTTATGTAACAGGCATGTTCCCGAGGTTTTCTCTCAAAATCAAATGCTTGTATATTTGTTGTTCTAAATTATTAAAAGGCTTTTGTTGTGAAAAGACTTCCTTTAAAAGGTTGGATTTTCCTAAGTTGATGCACCAACACTTCCATCTGAAATGGACTTGCACTTGTGAATCATCTGCTACAGAGCTTACACTGTAATATTTTCTTCCTATGTAATGGGATATGGAAGTGTGAGTGAACCTTGGAATTTTCAGTATTATTTCTGTTTTTAGAGACCCACAGATTTCAGTTGAGATCACCGTGGCAGCCGGACCCTTCCTTCCTCATGAGGAGCAGCAGCTCTTATCAACAGCAACACTGACAGAACCTGTGTTTTGGACAAGGACCGATGGCTTCGAGCCTAGGTTGGAGAGCATGTGCGCCATTTCCCATGAACCACTGTGGTGTCTTTCTGAAAGCTGTGAGAAGCAATGGTCTTTCCTTGTTTCCCTGGGGCCATTACCCCTGGAGAGGAACTGGAAGCTTTTTGGACCCTGAGATGAAAGCTTTCCTGGAGGAGAACACTGAAGTCAGCAGCAGTGGCAGCCTCACCCCTGAAATCCAGTTGCGGCTTCTGACGCCCAGATGCAAGTTCTGGTGGCAAAAAGCTGACCTGTGGCCCTATAGCGAACCTTACTGGGCAATCTACTGGCCAGGAGGCCAGGCCCTGTCTAGGTATTGCCCTAACTGAAATGGGAAGCTTTAAGGCCCATACAGATCTGTTTTCTGCAGATTCTTTTTTTCAGCAGATTCTTTTTTCAGCCCCTTCCAACTCTGCATTCTCCCTGCTCCTCACAAAAAACCAGAGTTAAACCCCCAAATTCTTGTTTTCTTAATTTGGAGCAGTTTATCAGTGTATTTCCCCAAATACAGTTCTCTCTCCAAGAGAAACCCTAGGATCAGCTGTCATACTATGAATGATCTGGAAATTTCACACTATTTTCTGGTTCATGGTTCATAAGGTATGGCCAGTGCAGAGTTTCTAGATAGAACCTAAAGCCCTGGTCCTTTAGCTCTCCTAGTTTGATCTAGTAAATGTTGCTCCTCGAGCCTCGCACTCCCTCCCTCCCTGGAGCCTCACTTCTCTCAGTCTCTCAAAGAACAAGAGATGTGAGTGAGTGGGATCCACAAAGATTCCTTCTCTAGTGGCTTACTGACATCTCAAGTGAACTCTGGACTTGAATCTGCATTTTTCTTTCTTTTTTTTTTTTAAGTAAGCTCTATGCCCATCGTGGGGCTTGAACTCACAACCCTGAGATCAAGAGTTGCATGCTGTACCGACTGAGCCAGCCAGGTGTCCTGAATGTGCATTTTTAAGGTCTCCTCTTCCACCACCCCCCCCCTCGCCCCCACACAGCAAAAGTGTTCTTTAGGACATTCTCTCACATATTCACACTATGCTTTTTATTAAAACACAGCTGCTGAGACAAAGGCAAGAGCTTTCAGCATTTCAGTGTGGTTTTTGCTCTTAGATTGGTAAATGATTAAACCTGCTTATACCTTAAGGGTATAGACCTCTGAAATGAAAAGGATAAGGACTTCTCATTCGCAGGAACGGGATGGCCTAACAGAATTAATGTTGTATATAGTTTTAAATGCAAAAGAAATAAATGCATATGTAGAGCTTTTCAGAGAATCCTGAAGATTGGAAAGCTTTCTAGGTGTTATCAAACAATTCTGATTTTCTGGTTGTTGTTGCCAAATTTTCAAGCTTTATTCACTTACATCATACCTTAAAAATATTGACATTTTCAGTGACTTCTATTAAAGTGATTGTTTATCAACTTCAAATATAAATACAATCAAATTCCTTAACAGACTGAATCAGAGGTCACAAGTTGGTGCACCCACAGATGTGTTTTGTTCGGCCTTTATTTGTAAATTTAAAACAAAAAATCAGTTGCTAACATTTAAAACTTGGGACATTTCAAAAAATAAAAAATAAAAATAAAACTTGGGAAATTTCATGTAAAAATGTCTGATTTTGAAAAACAGGAAAATCTGATAACACAGGATTTCTGCATGGCAACAGTGAGCTGAAGATGGGTAGCGCTTTCGCTTTAGACAGGCCATGTACATCCCTAGTTTGCCATAATCCTGGATATTCTTCACTTTCCAGTGGTAAGGTCAAGTGTCAAGGTTTATTATTTATTTCAGGGTTTCTCATCCATCTTCAGTGTTTGATAACTATTTAGTCCTGGTCCAAATTGTTTGGTTGAACTGGACTTTGTACTTTACCAGAGAGGTCATTATAACAACATAAGCAGTAGGTAAAACCACTCTATGATGCACAATCAATCAGAAGGAGACAGTGAATTTTGGATCTAGTTTACTGAATCCTTATTATAGCCGTATTTTGTCAGTCAGTATTCTTGGTGCGTGACCGTTTCTGGATCACAGTAAGTGCTCAGTATTTTAAAAAGACTTTTTTTTGGGGGGGGTGGTGCCTGGTTGGCTCAGTCATTAGAGGTCGTTCAACCCCTATGTTGGGTATAGAGCTTAAAAAAAAAACAACTTTTTTTTAAATACCTCTTACTGACCTTCTCCCGTCTCAGTGTTTTTTTGCTTTCTTTCCAAATTAGGTATCTTTTGGATAATCCTGATGTTGTTAGAGGAAAGTCTGTGTTAGATCTTGGGAGTGGATGTGGAGCTACGGCTATAGCTGCCAAGATGAGCGGGGCATCGAGGATCTTGGCCAACGACATAGACCCTAGTAAGGATTTCATATTTAAAAATACTTAAAGCTCATCTTTATTTTCTTCCAGGATAAATATCTATAGATGCCTCAACATGATAGCTTATTTCCATGTATATTTTGTAATCTGATATTGTGAACTTCTGTTCAGTAGGACATTATCTGTGAGGAGCCTGTGAGGCCTGAATTGAAGTGCGTATTTCTCAAGAGGATTTGTATTTATGTCTGTCGGATATCCCAAAGTGTACCAAGCTGGGAGCACTTACTGTTAATTTCTGGGCGAGGGATTTCCTGAAATATGTAGGTTGTGTATATTTGACCAAAACCCAAGTGAGGAGAGAGGCCTTGTGTTTTGAGGGAGAGTTTATTCCATTAAAACCTAAGTTGGGACAGGTCAGTTTTAATTTTTTCTGATTTTCTTTTAGTTTTCAATTTTACTGAGGATCTAGCTTTTATCCTTATTTTATTTTATTTTTTGGGGGGAGGGTGGAGAGGGGTAGAGGAAGAGGGAGAGAGAGATTCTTAAGCAGGCTCCATGCCCAGCATGTGAGCCCGATGCAGGGCTTGATTTCACAACTCAGATCATGACCTGAGCCAAAATCAGGAGTCAGAGCCTAACAGACTGAGCCACCCAGCTGCCCCAAGATCGTTATTTTATACAGGGGTCTCAGTTCTAAATTGCCAGGTTGCTCAAGCCCAAGGCTTATTTCCCTGGATAGCTATAATAAACCAAACCTCTTGGTTATTAGATCAGCAAATGTTCCTTAAAACCTCCACATTTCTAGGTGTTTTGTATTGTTTGTTTTGTTTTCAGGATATCCATTCATGCATTTGAAAATTGCAGTAAATAGTTTATATTGGTAGATACTTCTTTACCTAAAAAACAACTTTCAACAAAAGGGAAAAAATATTGTTAGATTTTCTAAATTACTTAAATGAATCAATAGGGGATTAAAACTGCCTAGCATAAACCAATTCATTATGTGCTTCTTAAAGTTGCAGGAATGGCTATCACACTGAATTGTGAGTTGAACCAACTGGATCCTTTTCCCATTTTAACCAAAAATATTTTGGATTTGGAACAAGATAAGTGGGACCTTGTTGTGCTTGGAGATATGTTTTATGATGAAGACCTTGCAGACAGTCTTCATCAATGGCTGAAGAATTGCTTTTGGACCCATAGAACTCGAGTCCTGATTGGTGACCCTGGACGACCCCAGTTCAGTGGACATAGCATTCAACATCAACTGCACAAAGTGGTAGAATATTCACTTCCAGAGCCTACTAGGAAGGAAAACAATGGATTGACAACAAGCACAGTATGGGATTTTCAGCCTTGAGTTGTCCAAGTGCTTCCAGGTGTGAATATAGCTATGTTTGGGTTTAACCCTAAAAGACCTCCAGTTTAAAGCATGTAGTATCTTGTTTCCAAAACCTGAAGTCTTAAAGTTTTGTCAGCCTTTGTTATGTAATTTGTTCTGCATTATGCCAAATATACAAATCTCTACCTGCAGTTTTCTGGTTTTGCTGCTGTAGGAATAGGATTCTAGAAGGCAACACCAAAATGGTAGCAACATGTAATTTAAGTAGTGGAGAGGGATGAGAAAGAAAATGAGAAAGCAAAGTCTGTTTCTGTAGTTGAGGACAACTCTATGATGGATCTTCAAATTAGACACAATACAAAATATAGAAGAGTACTGTATTTCAGAAAATGACCTGTAAAGATCAGAGCTGCATTTAGTGTGGTACAGAGTACATGGGCTTTGGAGTCAGGCAACTCTATCACTTTCTAGTTGGGACTTTAGGCTAGTTAAGCTCTCTGAGCTTTAATTTCCTCATCTATAAAATTGTAACAAACTTAATAAACCTCACCTCAAGGCTATTTTATTAAATGAAAGTATAAAGTGCCTCATACAGTATTTAGTACATAATAGGACCTCAACTGACAGTCGTGGATAAAAATAAAGATTTTAGAATTTCCTATATACCGTGACACTTTTTTTTTTTTTTTTAAAGATTTTATTTATTTATGTGACAGAGAGAGACACAGCGAGAGAGGGAACACAAGCAGGGGGAGTGGGAGAGGGAGAAGCAGGCTTCCTGCGGAGCAGGGAGCCGGATGCGGGGCTCGATCCCAGGACCCTGGGATCACGACCTGAGCCGAAGGCAGACGCTTAACGACTGAGCCACCCGGGCGCCCCCCGTGACACTTTTTGATGCCTCTTTATGGTTCACTAAGGTTAGCTAGAAATTGGTAATGCTACTATATGGCCCAGGTTGTCAGGATCTTATATATCAATAAAAACCCTATGAAATAAATGAGAATGTGAAGAAGAATATGTATAGTATACCACTATTTATAGGTGAATGTATGAAAAGATGTATGTATGTACCTACATATGTATATACATATAAAATACATATTTGCTTGCAACATACATAGCATATTCCTGAAAAGATAAACAAGTAACTGCTAATGTGGTTGCCTTCTGAGAGGGTACCAGATAGCTGGTAGACTGGGGTGGGAGGGAGGCTTAGGTTTTACCTTTGGGTCTTATAATTCTATACTGTAGATTTTCTATTCTCTAATTTAAAACTAAACACCAGCATTATATGTGTTACAATAAATGCAGCCTTTCTAATGTACTCTTATGTTCTTATACACTGCTTAGGAATTGTTTATAACATGTGCATTATATATAAACTTTCTAATAATACATGCATACTGTTGGGATTATGGTACCAGGGAAATGTGATCAGAGTTACAGTCATACAGCAGAAATGTGGAGAAAGCAGTTAAGGGCAAATTGTTGCTCAGATAGGAAAATAGGATAATTCGATGGGAGTCTGGGAGCTGGGGCTGCAGAGGATTTGGTGATTATTGAACTTGGAAGTCAGAGTTTATTTCAGCCCAGTGAAACAACTCTTGTGCATCTAATTCCCATTGGTCTGTTGGGTCTTAAACATTATCAACCTAAATTTTAATTCAGACTTGGTTAAAATTAATAGAAATTAAAGGTTACAGTGGCATTGGATGATATTTGAGAGGAAAGAGTTTTTTTGACAATATCCTTTGAAAATTCAGAGTACTCTGCTGGTTATTGCCCTTCCCAGCAAGGTAAGAAAGAGTTAATTATACTCGGGAGCACTGTGGAAGTCAACTTGATGACACAAAGAGAAGATTTAAGTTTAAATATCTACAGACCCTGTTTCTGTTATCCTCTCTTGATGATTTATTAGGCAGGCACAAAGTCTTTGAGATATCCAAATGTTACTTAAGATATTTTAAAATCTCCCATGTATATAATGGTGAGCCTTGAATGACTTCATAGTTTAACAAACAGGTTTGTATTAAGACCATTCACATTTAAAGGGATTATTGATATAGCTGGATTAATTTCTACCGTATTTATGACTGTTTTCTATTTGTTGCCCTAGTTCCTTGTTTCTTTTTTGGTGTTCCACTCTTTTCCTGCCTTCTTTGGTTTTAGTTGAGCATTTTACATGCTTCCATTTTCTCTTCTCTCTTAGGATATCAATTATACATATTTAAAAAATTGTGTTTAGTGGTTGCCCTAGTATACACTTACAACTAGTCCAAGTCCACTTTCTTTCTTTTTTTTTTTTAAAGATTTTATTTATTTATTTGAGAGAGAGAGAATGAGAGAGAGCACATGAGAGGGGGGAGGGTCAGAGGGAGAAGCAGACTCCCTGCCGAGCAGGGAGCCCGATGCGGGACTCGATCCAGGGACTCCAGGATCATGACCTGAGCCGAAGGCAGTCACTTAACCAACTGAGCCACCCAGGCGCCTGCCAAGTCCACTTTCAAGTAATACTGTATCACTTCATGATTTTCAGTTTGTTCAGCTTTTATCTTATGAGGACAGGAGTGATGACTTCTAATCACTTTATAACATCAGACTGGAAACTGGAAGTATGGGTATTATTTTTCTTTATTTATTTTTCTCTTTTATTTATTTATTTATTTTTGTGTTCATTCATTTAACAGATATTGGGTGCTTGTTATGTACCAGATACTCTTCTAGGCACTGGGGAAGAAAAGACAAAAATTCCTGTCTTTATGAAGCTTATATTCTAGGGAGATGATAGATTATAAAAACAGACAAGATGCCAGATGGTGATAGACGGTAAGGAGAAAAAGAGGTCAAAGTGTGAGGTGAGGATGATAGAGATAGGTAGGAATGGAGTACTAAAATTTTAAACAGAGATAGCTAATACAACCAGCAATCTATAAAGGCAAGAATATTAAACTGCAAAGTGTTTTTAGGAAGATAATTCTTTACAGACCCTAAAAAGCTGCCACTCTAGATCTTGAAAAACTTGTTTCCCAAAAAGGGGGAAAAGCTACTGACTTTGTTTGACGTTTACTATTAAATTTTATTGAATTTGTCTTTAGGAAAATATCATAGGTGAACAGGCCTTACCCATGGTTTACATATATACCTATGTCTTACCTTTGAGGGGCAATATATATATCCATACTATACATATACCGCATTTATAAAGTAATTAGTAGTAAGGTCAAGAAATAGAGTTGAATGTATAAACATTCTTCTAAACATGTGGAAGAAATTTACCATACCATGCTTCCCTTCTTTTGTACTACATCAGAGTTAAAATAGGAAATCTTTAAAAAAGTCCCACTGAGACAGGCTCATGGCACAGGGAATATACTGAATTTGGGGTGGTTTAAGCATAGTATATATACTTCAGAGAATTTTGTGATTATAAAAGAGTAATGCAGTTCATTTGAAAACTAAGATCTGTGTTGTTTTGTTCACAATATGAAACCGACAGAGCTTTAGGAAACAGCCTCTATAATGATATTTTGTATTTACTCATTCTTACACTTCCCTGAATGCAGTTGTTAAGGAGGAAATTTCATAGATGAATAGCACGGACTCGGGAAAAGTAGCCATGAAAATCAAGTAAGTGGCTGGGCAAGGGCCTCAGTAACATTCATATGCTAAATGGCTAAGGTGTATGATGTCCTGGGTTTATGACATTAAACTATTCTATTTCTTTGTTTTATTGAAATATTAAATTCTGTGCGGATTTACAGGGCTGATGTTCAGCTTTGCTTTTGGCCAATGAACATTTAAATGCTTAAGGAAGGTAGGGCCCAGAAAATAGCTAGGAAGGTAATTATGCTTTTAGAGATACTAAGAATTCTCCTAATGGTTATTCATACTGGTAAATTTAACTTATGGCAGCTCAAATAGGTAGGTAGGAGAAGGAAATCTCCAGGAAAAACTGGTAATTTAAAACTTTGTTATTTAAGAAACCCAGTACTCCCCTCCCCCCT